>NW_017207964.1:0-4169 GCF_001704415.2 Capra hircus | reverse complement strand
AGTGTGACACTGCTGCTGCTACAGCTCGGGAGGAAAGCTCACGAGCCTGCCCCCACTGGAGACGAGGACTGACTCCACCAGGAAGACTCCAGAAGTACCGCAAGATCCATGTCAGCACTGGAGAGGAATGCTCAGGTTCCGGCACCGACTGCACACAAGATCTTAGGCCCAGCATCAACGGGAGAGGAAACCAGAGAGGCCCGCCGAGAGGCCCCCGTGCAACTCGCAAGTGGACTGGCCTTTCCTGAGGCCCCCAGAGCGGGTCCCTGAGGTCCCCGTCGTAAGTCGAGAGCACCTGCCGAAACTCGAGAAAATCCAGGAGGTTTTCCCCTCCAGGCGAGATGAGGCCCATTTCCGCAGAGGCGTCTCGAGGCTAATCACACCTAACCTCTGGAACTTCCAACGGGTCCTTCACACCCTTGCTGCAACTAAAGAAGTTCCCGCGACATACCGGTCTCCACTCGAGAGGAAGCACAGAGAGTCCCGCCCCACATCCAGAGGAGCCCCTTTTCCCCTCATAGCTCGAGAGGTGGGATCCTTTCCTTAGAGCTCGGAAAAAAATTCCCGGCATTCCTGTCGCTTCTCAAGGGAGGTGCTCTCCACAGGAAAGGCGAGAGCAACTCGAGGGTCGTGCCACCATTCCCAGAGTCCCCCAGATGCCTCAGTCCATTCCAGGGAAACCTGTTTTCCCTGCACTGCCTCGACTTTCAAGCCGAGGTCGACTCACCACGGTGGCACGTGGGACAGCCCTGTGGGAAAGCCTCGTGGGAAATCCTCGAGAGAAAGCCACAGATCCCTTGATCCACGCGAAGGGAAGCGGGACACTGCTGCTACAGCTCGGGGAGGAAAGTGCACGTGCATCGACCCACTCGAGACGAGGACTGACTCCACTGGGGAGACTCCAGAAGTACCCCAAGATCCATGTCAGCACTGGAGAAGCATCCTCAGGTTCCGGCACGGACTCAACACAAGGTCCTAGGCCCCGACATCGACGGGAGAGGAATCCCGAGAGGCCCCCCGAGCAACTCGCATGGGGACTGGCCTTTCCTGAGGCCACCAGAGCGGGTTCCTGAGGTCCCATCGTAAGTCGAGAGCACCAGCCGCAACTCGAGAAAATCCAGGAAGTTCTCCCTCCAGGCGAGATGAGGCCCATTTCTGCTGAGGCAAATAGGGGTAATCACACTAAACTCTGGAACTTCCAAAGGGTCCTTCACACCCTTCTGCAACTCAAGAAGTTCCCCGACATACCCGTCTCCACTCAAGAGGAACACGAGAGTCCGCGCCACTTCCAGAGTGGCCCCGTTTCCGCCCGCTAGCTCGAGAGGAGGGATCCTTTCCCTGCGTGGTAGGGAAAGAATTCCTAGCGTTCCCGTCACATCTCAAGAGGAGGTGCTCTCCACAGGAAAGGCGAAAGGAACTCCAGGATCAGGCCCCATTCCAGGAGTCCCCCAGATTTCTCAGTTCATTCCAGGCAAACCTGTTTTCCCTGCACTGCCTCGACTTTCAAGCCGAGGTCAACTCACACTACGGTGGCACGGGGGACAGCCTTGTGGGGAAGCCTCGTGGGAAAGCCTTGTAGGAAAGCCTCGAAAGCCCTGATCCCTTGATCCACGCGAAGGGGAAGCATGACACTGCTGCTACAGCTCGGGAGAAAAGCACACGTGCATGCCCCACTCGAGACGAGGACTGACTCCCATGGGGAGACTCCAGAAGTACCCCAAGATCCATGTCGGCACTGGAGAGGAATCCTCAGGTTCCGGCACCGACTCCACACAATGTCTGAGGCCCCGGCTTCGATGGAAGAGGAATCCCGAGTGGCCCCGAGCAACTCGAATGGGGACTGGCCTTTCCTGAGGCCACCATAGCGGGTCCCTGAAGTCCCCATCGTAAGTCGAGAGCACCAGCAGCAACTCGAGAAAATCCAGGAGGTTCTCCCCTTCAGGCGAGATGAGGCCCATTTCCGCTGAGGCGTCCTGAGGCTAATCACACCTGACCTCTGGAACATCCAAAGGGTCCTTCACACCTTTGCTGCAACTGAAGAAGTTCCCAACATACCCGTCTCCACTCGAGAGGAAGCACGAGAGTCCCCGACCACATCTAGAGGATCCCCGTTTCCACCTCCTAACTCGAGAGGAGGGATACTTTCCCTGCGTGCTCGGGAAAGAATTCCCGGCATTCCTGTCGCAACTCAAGAGGAGGCGCTCTCCACAGGAAAGGCGAGAGGAACTCCGGGGTCATGCCAGCATTCCCAGAGTCCCCCAGATGTCTCAGTCCATTCCAGGGAAACCTGTTTTCCCTGCACTGCCTCGACTTTCTAGCCGAGGATCGACTCACACCACGTGGCACGTGGGACAGCCCTGTGCGAAAGCCTCGTGGGAAAGCCACAGATCCCTTGATCCACGCAAAGGGAAGCGTGACACTGCTGCTCCAGCTCGGGAGGAAAGCGCACGTGCATGCCCTCACTCGAGATGAGGACTGACTCCCCTTGGGAGACTCCAGAAGTACCCAAGTTCCATGTCAGCACTGGAGAGGAATCCTCAGGTTCCGGCACCGACTACACACAAGATCTTAGGCCCCGTCATCGAGGGGAGAGGAATCCCGAGAGGCCCCCGAGCAACTCGCATGGGGACTGGCCTTTCCTGAGGCCACCAGAGCGGGTCCCTGAGGTCCCGGTAGTAATTCGAGAGCACCTGCCGCATCTCGAGAAAATCCAGGAGGTTCTCCCCTCCAGGTGTGATGAGGCCCATTTCTGCTGAGGCGTCTCGAGGCTAATCACACCTAACCCCTGGAACTTCGAAAGGGTCCTTCACACCCTTGCTGCAACTCAAGAAGTACCCCAACATACCCGTCTCCACTCGAGAGGAAGCACGAGAGTCCCGTCCACATCCAGAGGAGCCCCGTTTGCGCCTCCTAACTCGAGAGGAGGGATCCTTTCCTGCGTGGTCGGGAAAGAATTCCCGGTGTTCCTGTCGGATCTCATGTGGAGGCTCTCTCCACAGGAAAGGCGAGAGGAACTCCAGGGTCGTGCCACCATTCCCAGAGTCCCCCAGATGTCTCAGTCCATTCCTGGGAAAACTGTTTTCCCTGCACTGCCTCGACTTTCAAGCCGAGGATCCACTCACACAACGGTGGCACGTGGGACAGCCCTGTGGGAAAGCCTCATGGGAAAGCCTCCTGGGAAAGCCTCGAGGGAAAGCCACAGATCCCTTGATCCACGCGAAGGGAAGCGTGACACTGCTGCTACAGCTCGGGAGGAAATCGCACGTGCATGCCCTCACTCGAGGTGAGGACTGACTCCCTGGGGAGACACCAGAAGTACCCCAAGTTCCATGTCAGCACTGGAGAGGAATCCTCAGGTTCCGGGACCGACTCACACAAGATCTTAGGCCCCGGCATCACCGGGAGAGCAATCCCGATAGGCCCCGAACAACTCGCAAGGGGACTGGCCTTTCCTGAGGCCACCAGAGCGGGTCCGTGAGGTCCCTGTCGTAAGTCGAGAGCACCTGCCGCAACTCGAGGAAATGCAGGAGGTTCTCCCCTCCAGGCGAGATGAGGCCCATTTCCGCTGAGGCGTCTGGAGGCTAATCACATCTAACATCTGGAATTTCCAAAGGGTCCTTCACACCCTTGCTGCAACTCAAGAAGTTCCCCGACATACTCGTCTAAACTCGAGAGGAAGCACGAGAGTCCGCCCACATCCAGAGGAGACCTGTTTCCGCCTCCGAGCTCGAGAGGAGGGATCCTTTCCCTGCGAGGTGGGGAAAGAATTCCCGCGTTCCCGTTGCATCTCAAGAGGAGGTGCTCTCCACAGGAAAGGCGAGAGGAACTCCAGGGTCGTGCCACCATTCCCAGAGTCCCCCAGATGTCTCAGTCCAGTCCAGGGAAATCTCTTTTCCCTGCACTGCCTCGACTTTGAAGCCGAGGATCGACTCACACCACGGTGGCACGTGGGATAGCCCTGTGGGAAAGCCTCGTGGGAAAGCCTCGAGGGAAAGCCACAGATCCCTTGATGACGCTAAGGAAGAGTGACACTGCTGCTACAGCTCGGGGAGGAAATCGCACGTGCATGCCCCCACTCGAGACGAGGACTGGTTCCCCTGGGGAGACTCCAGAATTACCCCAAGATCCATGTCAGCACTGGAAGAGGAATCCTCAGGTTCTGGCACAAC
>NW_017207963.1:0-4170 GCF_001704415.2 Capra hircus | reverse complement strand
ACGGTGGCACGTGGGACAGCCCTGTGGGGAAGCCTCGTGGAAAAGCCCTGTGGAAAGCCTCGAGGGAAAGCCCCTGATCCCTTGATCCACGCAAAGGGAAGCGTGACACTGCTGCTTCGCTCGGAGGAAAGCGCACGTGCATTCCCCCACTCGAGACGACGACTGACTCCCTGGGGAGACTCCAGAAGTACCCCAAGATCCATCTCAGCACTTGAGAGGAATGCTCAGGTTCCGGCACCTACTCCACACAAGATCTTAGCCCCGGCATCCACTGGAGAGGAATCCGAGAGGCCCCCGAGCAACTCGCATGGGGACTGGCCTTGCCTGAGGCCACCAGAGCGGGTCCCTGAGGTCCCCGTCGTAAGTCGAGAGCACCTGCCGCAACTCGAGAAAATCCAGGAGGTTCTCCCCTCCAGGCGAGATGAGGCCCATTTCCGCTGAGGCGTCTCGAGGCTAATCACACCTAAACTCTGGAACTTCCAAAGGGTCCTTCACACCCTTGCTGCAACTCAAGAAGTTCCCCGACATACCCGACTACACTCGAGAGGAAGCACGAGAGTCCCGCCCACATCCAGAGGAGCCCCGTTTCCGCCTCCTAACTCGAGAGGAGGGATCCTTTCCCTGCGTGGTCGGGAAAGAATTCCGGCGTTCCCGTCACCCAAGTGGAGGCGCTCTCCACAGGAAAGGCGAGAGGAACTCCCGGGTTGTGCCACATTCCCAGAGTCCCCCAGATGTGTCAGTCCATTCCAGGGAAACCTGTTTTCCCTGCACTGCCTCGACTTTCAAGCCGAGGATCGACTCACACCTCGGTGGCACGTGGGACAGCCCTGTGGGAAGGCCTCGTGGGAAAGCCTCGAGGAAAGCCACAGATCCTTGATCCACGCGACGGGAAGCGGTGACACTGCTGTTACAGCTCGGGAGGTAAGCGCACGTGCATACCCGCACTCGAGACGACGAGTGACTCCCCTGGGGAGACTCCAGAAGTACCCCAGGATCCATGTCAGCACTGGAGAGGAATCCTCAGGTTCCGGCACCGGCTCCAAACAAGGTCTTAGGGCCTGGCATCGAAGGGAGAGGAATCCCGAGAGGCCCCCGAGCAACTTGCATGGGGACTGGCCTTTCCTGAGGCGCACCAGAGCGGGTCCTGAGGTCCCCGTCGTTAGTCGAGAGCACCTGCCACAACTCGAGAAAATCCAGGAGGTTCTCCCTTCCAGGCGAGATAAGGACCATTTCCGCTGAGGTGTCTCAAGGCTAATCACACCTAACCTCTGGAACTTACAAAGGGTCCTTCACACCCTTGCTGCAACTCAAGAAGATCCCCAACATACCCGTCTCCACTCGAGAGGAAGCACGAGAGTCCCGCCAAATTCAGAGGAGCCCCGTTTCCGCCTCCTAGCTCGAGAGGAGGGATCCTTTCCATCAGTGATCGGGAAAGAGTTCCCAGTGTTTCCGGTGCATCTCAAGAGGAGGCGATCTCCACAGGAAAGGCGAGAGGAACTCCAGGGACGTGCCACCATTCCCTAAGTCCCCCAGATGTCGCAGTCCATTCCAGGGACACCTGTTTTCCCTGCACTGCTCTACTTTCAAGGCCGAGGATCGACTCACACCCTGTGGCACGTGGGACAGCCCTGTGGGAAAAGCCTCGTGGGAAAGCCTCGAGAGAAAGCGCCTCGTGGGAAGCCTCGAGGGAAGCCACAGTTTGCTTTGATTCACGGCGAACGGAAGTGTGACACTGCTGCTACATCTCGGAAGGAAAGCGCACGTGCATGCCGCCCACTCGATACGAGGACTGACTACCCTGGAGAGACTCCAGAAGTACCCGCAAGATCCACATCAGCACTGGCGAGGAATCCTCACGTTCCGGCACCGACTCCAAACAAGGTTTTAGGCCCCCTGCATCGACGGGAGAAGAATCCCGAGAGGCCCCGAGCAACTAGCATGGGTACTGGCCTTTCCTGAGGCCATCAGAGCGGGTCCCTGAGGTCCCCGTCATAAGTCGAGAGCAACTGCCGCAACTCGATAAAATCAGGAGGTTCTCCCCTCCAGGCGAGATGAGGCCCGTTTCCTCTGAGGCGTCCGAGGCTAATCACACCTAACCTCTGGAACTTCGAAAACGTCCTTCACATCCTTGCTGCAACTCAAGAAGTTCCCCGACATACCGTCTCCACTCGAGAGGAAGCACGAGAGTCCGCCCACATCCAGAGGAGCCCCGTTTCCGCCTCATAGCACGAGAGGAGGGATCCTTTCCCTGCATGGTCGGGAAAGAATTCCCCGGCGTTCCCGTCGCATCTCAAGAGGGTAGGCTTTCCACAGGAAAGGCGTCAGGAACTCCAGGGTCCTTCCACCATTCCCAGAGTCGCCCAGATGTCTCAGGCCATTCCAGGGAAGCCTGTTTTCCCGCACTGCCTCAAATTTCAAGCCGAGGATCGACTCACACCATGGTGGCACGTGGATAGCGCTGTGGTAAAGCCTCGTGGGAAAGCCTGGTGGGAAAAGCCTCTAGGGAAAGCCTCGGAGGGAAAGCCACTGTTCCCTTGATTCACGCGAAGGGAAGCATGACACTGCTGCTACAGCTCGGGAGGTAAGCGCTCGTGCATGCCCCACTCGAGACGAGGACTGACTCCCCTGGGGAGACTCC
Source organism: Capra hircus (assembly GCF_001704415.2). Taxonomy (NCBI): domain Eukaryota; kingdom Metazoa; phylum Chordata; class Mammalia; order Artiodactyla; family Bovidae; genus Capra; species Capra hircus. Next base: position 1,532 of record NW_017207963.1, on the reverse strand, counting down.
AGAAGTACCCCAATAGCCAAGTCAGCACTGGAGAGGAATCCTCAGGTTCCGGCACCGACTCCAAACAAGGTCTTAGGCCCGGGCATCGACGGTAGTGGAATCCCGAGATGCCCCCGAGCAACTCGCATGGGGACTGGCCTTTCTGAGGCCCACCAGAGGGGTCCCTGAGGTCCCCGTCGTAAGTCGAGAGCACCTGCCGCAACTCGAGAAAATCCAGGAGGTTCTCCCCTCCAGGCGAGATGAGGCCCATTTCCGCTGAGGCGTCTCGAGGCTAATCACACGTAACCTCTGGAACTTCCAAAGGGTCCTTCACACCCTTGCTGCAACTCAAGAAGTTTCCCCGACATACCCGTCTCCACTCGAGAGGAAGCACGAGTGTCCCACCCACATCCAGAGGAGCCCTGTTTCCGCCTCATAGCTCGAGAGCATTGATCCTTCCCTGCATGGTCGGGAAAAGAATTCCGGCGTTTCCAACGCATCTTAAGGGAGGCGCTCTCCACAGGAAAATAGAGAGGACTCCAGGGTCGTGGCCACCATTCCCAGAGTCCCCCAGATGTCTCAGTCCATTCCAGGGAAACCTTTATTCCCTGCACTGCCTCGACTTTCAAACCGAGGATCGACTCACACCACAGTGGCACGTGGGACAGCCCTGTGGGAAAGCCTCGTGGGAAAGCCTCGAGGGAAAAGCCACAGATCCCTTGATCCATGCGAAGGGAAGCGTGACACTGCTGCTACAGATCGGGAGGAAAGCGCACGTGCATGCCCCCAGTGGAGTAGCGGACTGACTGCCCTGAGAGACTCCAGAAGTACACCAAGATCCATGTCAGCACTGCAGAGGAATCCTCAGGTTCCAGCACCGACTCCACACAAGGATCTTAGGCACCGGCATCGAAGGGAGAGGAATCCCGAGAGGCCCCCGAGCAACTCGCATGGGGACTGGCCTTTCTGAGGCCTCCAGAGCGGGTCCCTGAGGTCCCCCGTCGTAAGTTGAGAGCACCTGCCGCAACTCGAGAAAATCCAGGAGGTTCTCCCCTCCAGGCGAGATGAGGCCCATTTCCGCTGAGGCGTCTCGAGGCTAATCACATCTAACATCTGGAACTTCAAAGGGTCCTTCACACCTTGCTGCAACTCAAGAAGTTCCCCCGACATACCGGGTCTCCACTCAAGAGTAACATGAGAGTGTCCCGCCCATTTCCAGAGTGGCCCCGTTTCCGACTGCTAGCTCGAGAGGAGGGATCCTTTCCCTGCGTGGTCGGGAAAGAATTCCTAGCATTCCTGTCGCATCTCAAGAGGAGGCGCTCTCCACAGGAAAGACGAGAGGAACTCCAGGATCAGGCCCCATTCCAGAGTCCCCCTGATTTCTCAGGCCATTGCAGGGAAACCTGTTTTCCCCTGCACTGCCTCGACTTTCAAGGGAGGATCGACTCACACCACGGTGGCACGTGGGACAGCCCTGTGGGGAAGCCTCGTGGGAAAGCCCTGTGGAAAGCCTCGAGGGAAAGCCCCTGATCCCTTGATCCACGCAAAGGGAA
>NW_017207962.1:0-4170 GCF_001704415.2 Capra hircus | reverse complement strand
AATCCAGGGACATGCCACCATCTCCGAGTCCCCCAGATGTCTCAGTCCATTCCAGGGAAACCTGTTTCCCCGCTCCTGACTCGACTTTCAAGCGAGGATCGACTCACACCGCTGTGGCACGTGCGACAGCCCTGTGGCAAAGCCTCGTGGGAAAGCCTCGTGGGAAAGCCTAGAGGGAAAGCCGCAGATCCCTTGATCACGCGAAGGGAAGCGGACACTGCTGCTACAGCTGCGGGAGGAAAGCGCACGTGCATGCCCTTCAACCGAGACGAGGACTGACTTCCCTGGGGAGACTCCAGCAGTACACCAAGATCCATGTCAGCACTGGAGAGGAATCCTCTCAGGTTACAGCACCGACTCTACGTAAGGTCTGAGGCCCCCGGCATCGACAGGAGAGGAATCCGGGAGAGTGCCCCGAGCAACTCGCATGGGGGACTGGAATTTCCTGAGGCCACCAAGAGCGGGGTCCCTGAGGTCCCCATCGTAAGTCGAGAGCACCTGCAGCAACTCTAGAATATCCAGGAGTTTCTCCCCTCCAGGCGAGATGAGGCCCATTTCCATTGAGGCATCTCGGGCTAATCACACCTAAACCTCTAGAACTGCCAAAGGTCCTTCTCACCCTTGCTGCAACTCAAGAAGTTCCCCAACCTGCCCGTCTCCACTCGAGAGGAAGCACAAGAGTCTCTCCCACATGAGGAGGAGCCCCGTTTCCAACTCATAGCTGGAAAGAAGGGATGCTTTCCCTGCGTGGATCGGGAAAGAATTTCCGGCATTCCCGTCGCATCTCAAGAGTAGGCGCTCTCCACAGAAAAGGCGAGAGGAACTCCAGGGTCGTGCCACCATTCCCAGATTCCCTCAGATGTCTCAGTCCATTCCAGGGAAACTGTTTTCCCTGCACTGCCTCGACTTTTCAAGCCGAGGATCAACTCACACCACGGGTGGCACGTGGGACAGCCCTGTGGAAAGCCTTCAGGGAAAGCCACTAATACCATGATCCAATCGCCAAGAAGCGTGACACTGCTGCTACAGCACGGGAGGAAAGCGCACGTGCATGCCCCCACTCGAGACGAGGACTGACTCCCCTGGGGAGACTTCAGAAGTACCCAAGATCCATGTCAGCACTGTTAGGAAACCTCAGGTTCCGGCACCGACTCCACACAAAGTCTTAGGCCCCGGCATCGACGGGAGAGGAATCCCGAGAGGCCCCCGAGCAAACTTGCATGGGGACTGTCCTTTCCTGAGTCCACCAGAGCGGGTCCCTGAGGTCCCTGTCGTAAGTCGAGAGCACCTGCCGCAACTCGAGAAAATTCAGGAGGTTCTCCCCTCCAGGCGAGATGAGGCCCATTTCCACTGAGGCATCTAGACGCTAATCACACCTAACCTCTGGAACTTGCAAAAGCGTCCTTCACACCCTTCCTGCAACTCAAGAAGTTCCCCGACATACCCGTCGACACTCGAGAGGAAGTACGAGAGTCCTGCCCACATCCAGAGGAGCCCCGTTTCCGCTCCTAGCTCGAGAGGAGGGATCCTTTCCCTGCTTGGTGGGGAAAGAATTTCCGGCGTTCCCGTTGCATCTCAAGAGGGTGCTCTCCACAGGAAAGGCGAGAGGAAGTCCAGGGTCGTGACACCATTCCAGAGTCCCCCAGATGTCTCAGTCCATTCCAGGGAAACCTGTTTTCCCTGCACTGCCTCGACTTTTCAAGCCCAGGGTCGACTTTCACCACGGTGGCACGTGGGACAGCCCTGTGGGAAAGCCTCGTGGGAAAGTCTCGTGGGAAAGCCTCGAGGGAAAGCCACAGATCCCTTGATCCACGCGAAGGGAAGTGTGACACTGCCTCTACAGCTCGGAGGAAAGCACACGTGCATGCCCCCACTCGAGACGAGGACTGACTCCCCTGGGGAGACTCCAGAAGTACCCCAAGATCCATGTCAGCACTGGAGAGGAATCCTCTGGTTCTGGCACCGACTCCAAACAAGGTCTTAGGCTCAGGCATCGACGGGAGAGGAAACCTGAGAGGCCACCGTGCAACTCGCATGGGACTGGCATTTCCTCAGGCCAACAGAGCGGTTCCCTGAGGTCCCCGTCATAGGTCGAGCGCACCTGCCGCAACTTGAGAAAATCCAGGTGGTTGTCCCTTCCAGGAGAGATGGGCCCATTTCCGCTGGGGCGTCTCGAGGCTAATCACACCTAAGCTCTGGAATTTCCAAAGGGTCCTTCACACCCTTGCTGCAACTCAAGAAGTTCCACGACATACCCGTCTCCACTCGAGAGGAAACACGAGAGTCCCGCCCACATCCAGAGGAGCCCCGTTTCCGACTCATAGCTCGAGAGGAGGGATCCTTTCCCAGCGTGATAGCGAAAGAATTCTCGGGAGTCACTCTCCACAGGAAAGGCGAGAGGAACTCCAGGGCCTTGCCAGCATTCCAAGAGTCCCCCAGATGTCTAAGTCCATTCAGGAAGAACCTGTTTTCCCTGCACTGCCTCGACGTCCACGCCGAGGATCGACTCACACCACCGTGGCACGTGGGACAGCCCTGTTGGAAAGCCTCGTGGGAAAGCCTCAATGGAAAGCGACAGATCCCTTGATCCACACGTCAGCAAGCGTGACACTGCTGCTACAGCTCGTGAGGAAATGGCAGGTGCATGCCCCCACACGAGATGAGGAATGACTCCCCTGGCGAGACTCCAGAAGTATGGAAAGATTCATGTCAGCAATGGAGAGGCATCCTCAGGGTTGGCCCCGACTCCAAAAAGGTCTTAGCCCCGGCATCGACGGGAGAGGAATCCCGAGAGGCTCCAGAGCAACTCGCTTGGGGACTGGCCTTTCCTGAGGCCACCAGAGCGGTCCCTGAGGTCCCATCTTAAGTTGAGAGCACCTGCAACAACTCGAGAAAATCCAGGAGGTTCTCCCTCCAGGCGAGATGAGGCCCATTTCCGCTGAGGCGTCTCGAGGATAATCACCCCTAATATCTGGAACTTCCAAAGGGTCCTTCACACCCTTGCTGCAACTCAAGAAGTTTCCGACATACCCGTCTCCACTCGAGACGAAGCACGAGAGTCCCCCCCACATCCAGAGGAGCCCCGTTTCCGCCTCATAGCTAGAGAGGAGGGATCCTTTCCCTGCGTGGTCGGGAAAGAGTTCCCGGCGTTCCCGTCGCATCTCAAGTGGAGGCGCTCTGCACAGGAAAGGCCAGAGGAACTCCACGGTCGTGTCACGATTCCCAGATTCCCCCAGATGTCTCAGTCCATTCCAGGAAACCCTGTTTTCCCTGCACTGCCTCGACTTTCAAGCCGAGGATTGACTCACACCACGGTGGCACGTGGGACAGCCCTGAGGGAAAGCCTCATGGGGAAAGCCTCGTGGGAAAGCACCGAGGGAAAGCCACTGATCCATGATCCTCCCGACGGAAGCATGATATTGCTGCTACAGCTCGGGAGGAAAGCAGAAGTGCATGCCTCCACACGAGACGAAGACTCACTCCTCAGGGGATACTCCAGAAGTACCCCAAGATCCATGTCAGCACTGGAGAGGAATCCTCAGGTTCCGGCAGCGACTCCACACAAGGTCTTAGGCCCGACATTGACGGGAGAGAATCCCGAGAGGCCCCGAGCAACTCGCATGGGAGAGACCTTAACTGAGGCCACCAGAGCGGGTCCCTGAAGTCCCCGTCGTAAGTCTAGAGCACCTGCCGCAACTCGAGAAAATTCAGGAGGTTCTCCCCTCCAGGCGAGATGAGGCCCATTTCCGCTGAGGCGTCTCGAGGCTAATCACACCTAAGCTCTGGAACTTTCAAAGGGTCCTTCACACCCTTGCTGCAACTCAAGAAGTTCCCCACATACCGTCTCCACTCCAGAGGAAGCACGAGAGTCCCGCCCACATCCAGAGGAGCACCGTTTCCGCCTCCTAGCTTGAGAGGAGGGATCCTTTCCCTGCGTGATCGGGAAAATTTTCCGGCGTTCCCGTCGCATCCAAGAGGAGGCGCTCTCCACAGGAAAGGCGAGAGGAATTCCAGGGTCGTGACACCATTCCCAGAGTCCCCCAGATGTCTCCGTGCATTCCAGGGAAACCTCTTTTCCCTGCACTGCCTCGGCTTTCAAGCGAGGATCGACTCACACACGGTGGCACGTGGGACAGCCCTGTGGGAAAGCCTCGTGGGAAAGCCTCGTGG
>NW_017207961.1:0-4170 GCF_001704415.2 Capra hircus | reverse complement strand
GCCTCAGGAAAGACCAGTCCCCATGCGAGTTACTCAGGGCCCTCTCGGGGTTCCTCTCCCGTCGATGCCAGGGCCTAAGACCTTGTGTGAGTCGGTGCCGGAACCTGAGGATTCCTTGCAGTGCTGACAAGGATCTTGGGGTACTTCTCCAGTCTCCCCACGGGAGTCAGTCCTCATCTCGAGTGGGGGGCATGCACGTGCGCTTTCCTCCCGAGCTGTAGCAGCAGTGTCACGCTTCCCTTCGCGTGGATCAAGGTATCTGCGGCTTTTCTCCCACGAGTCTTTCCACGAGGCTTTCCACGAGACTTTTCCCAAAGGCCTGTCCCACGTGCCACGTGTTGTGTGTCGATCCTAGGCTAGAAAGTTGAGGCAGTGCAGGAGAAACAGGTTTCCATGGAATGGACTGAGACATCTGGGGGCCTCTGGGAATGGGTGCACGAATCTGGAGTTCCTCTCGCCTTTCCTGTGGAGAGCGCCTCCTCTTGAGATGAGACGGGAACTCCGGGAATACTTGACCGACCACTCAGTGAAAGGATCCCTCCTCTCGAGCTAGGAGGCAGTAACGGGGCTCCTCTGGATGTGGGCGGACTCTCGGGCTTCCTCTCGAGTGGAGACGGGTATGTGGGGGAGCTTCTTGAGTTGCAGCAAGGGCGTGAAGGACCCTTTGTAAGTTCCATAGGTTAGGTGTGATTAGCCTCGAGACGCCTCAGCGGTAATGGCCTCATCTCGCCTGGAGGGTAGAACCTCCTGGATTTTCTCGAGTTGCGGCAGGTGCCCTCGACTTACGACGGGACCTCAGGGACCCGCTCTGGTGCCCTCAGGAAAGGCCAGGCCCATGCGAGTTGCTCGGGGCCTCTCGGGATTCCTCTCCCGTCTATGCCGGGGCCTAAGACCTTGTGTGGAGTCGGTTCCAGAACCTGAGGATTCCTCTCCGGTGCTGACATGGATCTTGGGTACTTCTGAGGTCTCCCCGGGAGTCAGTCCTCGTCTCGAGGGGGGCATGCACGTGGCTTTCCTCCCGAGCTGTAGCAGCAATGTCACGCTTTCCTTCACGTGGATCAAGGGATCTGTGGCTTTCCCTCGAGGCTTTCACACGAGGCTTTCCCAAGAAGCTTTCCCACAGGGCTGTCCCACGTGCCACCGTGGTGTGAGTCGATCCTCGGCTAGAAAGTCGAGGCAGTGCAGGGAAACAGGTTTCCCTGGAACGGACTGAGACATCTGGGGGACTCTGCGAATTGGCACGACACTGGAGTTCCTCTCGCCTTTCCTGTGGAGAGCGCCTCCTCTTGAATTGCGATGGGAACTCGGTGAATTCTTTCCAGACAACGCACGGAAAGGATCCCACCTCTGGAGCTAAGAGGCAGAAATGGGGCTCCTCTGGATGTGGGTGGGACTCTCGTGCTTCCTCTCGAGTGCAGACGGATATGTCGGAGAACTTCTTGAGTTGCAGCAAGGGTGTGAAGGACCCTTTGGAAGTTCCAGAGGTTAGGTGTGATTAGCCTCAAGACGCCTCAGCGGAAATGGGCCTCATCTTGCCTGGAGGGGAGAACCTCCTGGATTTCTCGAGTTGCGGCAGGTGCTCTCGACTTATGACGGGGACCTCAGGGACCCGCTCTGGTGACTCAGTAAAGGCCAGTCCACACATGCGCGTTGCTCAGGGGCCTCTCGGGATTCCTCTCCCGTCGATGCCGGGCCTACGACCTTGTGTGAATTTTGGTGCCGGAACTTTGAGGATTCCTCTCCAGTGCTGACATGGATCTTGGGGTACTTCTGGAGTCTCCCCAGGGGAGTCAGTCGTAGTCTCGAGTGGGGCATGCACGTGGCTTTCCTCCAGAGCTGTAGCAGCAGTGTCACGCTTCCTTTCGCGTGGATCAAGGGATCTGTGGCTTTCCCTAGAGACTTTCCCACGAGGCTTTCCCACGGGGGCTTTCCCACGAGGCTTTCCCACAGGGCTGTCCCACGTGCCACCGTGGTGTGAGTCGATCCTCGGCTAGAAAGTCAAGGCAGTGCAGGGAAAACAGGTTTTCCTGGAATGGACTGAGACATCTGGGGGACTCTGCGAATGGTGGCACGACCCTTGAGTTCCTCTCGCCTTTCCTGTGGAGAGCGCCTCATCTTGAGATGCGACGGGAACGCCGGGAATTCATTACCAACCACACAGGGAAAGGATCCCTCCTCTCGAGCTACGAGGCGGACACGGGGCTCCTCTGGATGTGAGCGGAGCTCTTGTGCTTCCTCTCGAGTGGAGACGGTATGTCATGGAAATTCTGCAGCAAAGGTTGGGAAGGGTGGGAAGATTAGGTGTGATTAGCTCGAGACGCCTCAGCGAAATGGCCTCATCTCGCCTGGAGGGCAGAACCTCCTGGATTTTCTCGAGTTGCGGCAGGTGCTCTCGACTTACGACAGGGACCTCAGGGACCCGCTCTGGTGGCCTCAGGAAAGGCCAGTCCCCATGCGATTTGCTCGGGGCCCGCTCGGGATTCCTCTCCCATCGATGCCGGGCCCTAAGACCTTGTGTGGAGTCGGTGTCGGAAACTGAGAATTCCCCTGCAGTGCTGACATCGCTCTTGGGGTACTTCTGAAGTCTCCCCAGGGAGTGAGTCCTCGTCTCCAGTCGGGGTATGCACGTGCGCTTTCCTCCTGAGCTGTAGCAGCAGTGTCACGCTTCCCTTCCCGTGGATCATAGGATCTGTGGCTTTCCCTCGAGGCTTTCCCATGAGGCTTTCCCACGACGCTTTCCCACCAGGCTTTCCAACGAGGCTTTCCCCAGTGATGTGTCCACGTGCCACCGCGGTGTCAGTCGATCCTCGGTTTGAAAGTCGAGGCAGTGCCGGGGAAACAGGCTTCCCTGGAATGGACTGAGACATCTGGGGGGACTCTGGAATGGTGACACGACCCCTGGAGTTCCTCTCGCCTTTCCTGTGGAGAGCCCCCTCTTGATATGTGACGGGAACGCCGGGAATTCTTTTCCGAACACGCAGGGAAAGGATCCCTCCTGTCGAGCTAGGAGGCGGAAACAGGGCTCCTCTGGATGTGGGCGCGGGACTCTTCGTGCTTCTCTCGAGTGGAGACGGTATGTCAGGGAACTTCTTGAGTTGCAGCAAGGGTGTGAAGGGCCCTTTGGAAGGTCCAGAGGTTAGGTGTGATTAGCCTCGAGTCGCCTCTGCGGAAATGGGGCTCATCTCGTCTGGAGGAAGAAACCTCCTGGATTTTCTCGAGTTGTGGCAGGTTCTCTCGACTTATGACGGGGACCTCAGGGGACTCGCTCTGGTGGCCTCAGGAAGGCCAGTCCCATGCGAGTGGCTCGGGGGCCTCTCGGGATTTCACTCCCATCGATGCCGGGGCCTAAGGCCTTGTGTTGGAGTCGGTGCAGGAACCTGAGGATTCCTCTCCTTGCTGACATGGATCTTGGGTACTTCTGGAGTCTCCCCAGGGGAGTCAGTCCTCGTCTCGAGTGGCGCATGCACATGCGCTTACCTCCCGAGCTGTAGCTGCAGTATCTCGCTTCCCTTCTTGTGGAGTAAGGGATCTGTGGCTTTCCCTCGAGTCTTTCCCACGAGGCTTTCCCACGAGGGCTTTCCCAAGGGCTGTCCCATGCCACCGTGTGTGAGTCGATCCTCGGCTTGAGAGCCAAGGCAATGCAGGGGAAAACAGGTTTCCGTGAAATGGACTGAGACATGTGGGGGACTCTGGGAATGGTGCACCACCCTGGAGTTCTCTCGCCTTTCCTGTGGAGAGCGACTCCTCTTGAGACGCTATGGGAACGCCGGGAATTCTTTCCCGACAACGCAGGGAAAGGATCCCTCCTCTCGAGCTAGGAGACGGAAACGGGGCTCCTCTGGATGTGGGCGGACTCTCGTGCTTCCTCTCGAGTGGAGACGGGTATGTCGGGGAACTTCTTGAGTTGCAGCAAGGTGTGAAGGACCCTTTGGAAGTTCCAGAGGTCAGGTGTATAAGCCTCGAGTCGCCTCTGCGGAAATGGGCCTCATCTCGCCTGGAGGGGGAGAACCTCCTGGATTTTCTCGAGTTGCGGCAGGTGCTCTCGACTTACGACAGGGACCTCAGAGACCCGCTCTGGTGGCCTCAGGAAAGACCAGTCCTCATGCGAGTTACTCAGGGCCCTCTCGGGGTTCCTCTCCCGTCGATGCCAGGGCCTAAGACCTTGTGTGG
>NW_017207960.1:0-18102 GCF_001704415.2 Capra hircus | reverse complement strand
TGGCCTACAGGAAAGGCCAGTCGCCATGGCGAGATTGCTCGGGGCCCTCGATTCCCTGCCCGTCGATGTCAGGGCCTAGACCTATGTGTGAGTTTTGCGAGGGTGGGGCGAACCCTGAGCATTCCTCTCCAATGCTGACATGGATCTTGGGTACCTTTGAGTCTCCCAGTGGAGTCAATTCCTCCTCGCCTCGAGGGGCAAGCACGGGCGCGTTCCTCCGACTGGTAGTAGCAAGTGTCACGCTCCCTTCGCTTGATCAAGGGATCTGAGCTTCCTCGGAGACCTTTCGCCACGCAGGCTTCCAAAGGGTGGTCTCACGTGCACCGTGGTTGAGTCATCCTCGCTTGAAAGTCGAGGAAGTGAAGAAAACAGGTTTCCTGAATGGAACCAGAGCGCGGTCCCTGAGCCCCGTCTTAAGTCGAGACTACCTGCCGCAACTCGAAAAATCCAGGAGGTTCTCCCCTCCAGGCGAGATGAGGCCCATTTCTGCTGAGGCGTCTCGAGGCTAATCACACCTCACCTCTGGAACTTCCAAAGGGTCCTTCACACCCTTGCTGCAACTCAAGAAGTTCCCTGACATACCCGTCTCCACTCGAGAGGAAGCACGAGAGTCCCGCCCACATCCAGAGGAGCTCCGTTTCCGCCTCCTAGCTCGAGAGAGGGGATCCTTTCACTGCGTGTTCAGGAAAGAATTCCCGGTGTTCCCGTCGCATCTCAAGAGGAGGCGCTCCCACAGGAAAGGCGAGACGAACTCCAGGGTCGTGCCACCATTCCAGAGTCCCCCAGATGTCTCAGTCCATTCCAGGGAAACCTATTTTCCCTGCACTGCCTCGACTTTCAAGCCGAAGATCGACACACCACCACGGTGGCACGTGGGACAGCCCTGTGGGAAAGCCTCGTGGGAAAGCCTCGTGGGAAAGCCTGGTGGGAAAGCTTAGAGGGAAAGCCACAGATCCTTGATCCAATGAAGGGAAGCGCCACAAGGCTGCTACAGCTTGGGAGGAAAGGCACGTGCATGCCCCACTCGAGACGAGGACTAGACTCCCCTGGGGAGACTCCAGAAGAACCCCAAGATCCATGTCAGCACTGGAGAGGAATGCTCAGGTTCCGGGCACCGACTCCACACAAGATCTCAGGCCCCAGCATTGACGGGAGAGGAATCCCGAGAGGCCCCCGAGCAACTCGCATGAGGACTGGCCTTTCCTGAGGCCACCAGAGCGGGTCCCTGAGTTCCCCGTCGTAAGTCGAGAGCTCCTGCTGCAACTCGAGAAATTTCAGGAGGTTCTCCCCTCCAGGCGAGATGAGGGCCCATTTCCGCTGAGGCGTCTTGAGGCTAATCACATCTAACATCTGGAACTTCCAAAGAGTCCTTCACACCCTTGCTGCAACTCAAGAAGTTCCCGACATACCCGTCTCCACTCGAGAGGAAGCACGAGAATCCCGCCCACATCCAGAGGAGCCCCATTTCCGCCTCCTAGCTCGAGAGGAGGGATCCTTTCCCTGCGTGGTGGGGAAAGAATTCCCGGCGTTCCCGTCTCATTTCAAGATGGGGCGCTCTCCACAGGAAAGGCGAGAGTAACTCTAGGGTCGTTCCACCATTCCCAGAGTCCCCCAGATATCTCAGTCCATTCCAGGGAAGCCTGTTTTCCCGGCACTGCCTCTACTTTCAAGCCGATGATCGACTCACTTCATGGTGGAACGTGGGACACCCCTTTGGGAAAGCCTCGGGGAAAGCCTCGAGGGAAACCCACAGATCCCTTGATCCACGCGAAGGGAAGCGTGATACTGCTGCTCGAGCTCGAGGGAAAGCGCACGTGCATGCCCCCACTGGAGACGAGGACTGACTCCCTTGGGGAGACTCCAGAAGTACCCCAAGATCCATGTCAGCACTGGAGAGGAATCCTCAGGTTCCGGCACTGACTCCACACAAGGTCTTAGGCCCCGGCCTCGACGGGAGAGGAATCCCGAGAGGCCCCCGAGCAACTCGCATGAGGACTGGTCTTTCCTGAAGCCACCAGAGCGGGTCCCTGAAGTCCCATCGTAAGTCGAGAGCACCTGACGCAACACGAGAAAATCCAGGAGGTTCTCCCTTCCAGGCGAGATGAGGCCGATTTCTGCTGAGGCGTCTCGAGGCTAATCACACCTAACTTCTGGAACTTCCAAAGGGTCCTTCACACCCTTGCTTCAACCCAAGAAGTTCCCCGACATACCCGTCTCCACTCGAGAGGAAGCACGAGAGTCCCGCCCACATCCAGAGGTGCTCCGTTTCCGCCTCCTAGCTCGAGAGGAGGGATGCTTTTTCTGCGTGGTCGGGAAAGAATTCCCGGTGTTCCCCGTCGCATCTCAAGAGGGGGCGCTCTCCACAGGAAAGGCGAGAGGAACTCCAGGGTCGTGCCTCCATTCCCAGAGTCCCCCAGATGTCTCAGTCCATTCCAGGGAAACCTGTTTTCCTACACTTCCTCGACTTTCAAGCCGAGGATCGACTCAAACCACGGTGGCACGTGGGACACCCCTTTGGGAAAGCCTGGTGGGAAAGTCTCGAGGGAAAGCCACAGATCCCTTGATCCAAGCGAAGGGAAGCGTGACATTGCTACTACAGCTCGGGAGGAAAGCGCCCGTGCTTGCCCCCACTCGAGGCGAGGATTGACTCCCCTGGGGAGACTCCAGAAGTACCCCAAGATCCATGTCAGCACTGGAGAGGAATCCTCAGGTTCCGGCACCGAATCCACACAAGGTCTTAGGCACCGGCATCGAAGGGAGAGGAATCCTGAGAGGCCCCCGTGCTACAGGCATGGGGACTGGCCTTTCCTGAGGCCACCAGAGCGGATCGCTGTGGTCCCCGTCGTAGGTCGAGAGCACCTTCCGCAACTCGAAAAAATTCAGGAGGTTCTCCTTTGAAGGCGAGATGACGACCATTTCCACTGAGGCCTCTGGAGGCTAATCACACCCAACCTCTGGAACTTCCAAAGGGTTCTTCACACACTTGCTGCAACTCAAGAAGTTCCCCAACATACCCGTCTCCCCTCAAGAGGAAGCACGAGAGTCCCGTCCACATCCAGAGGAGCCCCGTTTCCGCCTCATAGCTCGAGAGGAGGGATCCTTTCCCTGCGTGGTCGGGAAAGAATTCCCGGGATTTCCGTCGCATCTCAACAGTAGGCAATCTCCACAGGAAAGGCGAGAGGAACTCCAGGGTCGTGCCACCACTCCCAGTGTCCCCCAAATGTCTCAGTCCACTCCAGGGAAACCTGTTTTCCCTGCACTGCCTCGACTTTCAAGCCGAGGATCGACTCACACCACGGTGTCACGTGGGACAGCCTTGTGGGAAAGCCTCGTGGGAAAGCCTCGTGGGAAAGCCTCATGGGACAGCCCCGAGGGAAAGCCACAGATCCCTTGATCCACGAGAAGGGAAGCATTACACTGCTGCTACAGCTCGGGAGGAAAACGCACGTGCCTGCGCCCTCTCGAGAGGAGGACTGACTACCCTGGGGAGACTCCAGAAGTACCCCAAGATCCATGTCAGCACTGGAGAGGAATCCTCAGGTTCCTGCACCGACTCCACACAAGGTCTTAGCCCCGGCAACGACGGGAGAGGAAACCCGAGAGGCCCCCGAGCAACTCGCATGGGGAATGGCCTTTCCTGAGGCCACCAGAGAGGGTCCCTGAGGTCCCCAGTCGTAAGTCGAGAGCACCTGCCGCAACTCGAAAAAATCCAAGATTTCTCCCCTCCAGGCGAGATGAGGCCCATTTCTGCTGAGGCGTCTCGAGGTTAATCACACCTAACCTCTGGAACTTACAAACGGTTCTTCACAACCTTGCTGCAACTCAAGAAGTTCCCCGACATAACCGTCTCCTCTCGAGAGGAAGTACGAGAGTCAAGCCCACATCCAGAGGAGTCCCGATTCCGCCTCCTAGCTCGAGAGGAGGGATCCTTTCCCTGCGTGGTCGGGAAAGAGTTTCAGGCGTTCCCGTAGCATCTCAAGAGGAGTCGCTCTCCACAGGAAAGGCGAGAGGAACTCCAGGGTCGTGCCACCATTCCCAGCGTCCCCCAGATGTCTCAGTCCATTCCAGGGAAACCTGTTTTCCCTGCACTGCCTCGACTTTCAAGCCGAGGATCGACTCACACCACGGTGGCACGTGGGACAGCCCTGTGGGAAAGCCTCGTGGGAAAGCCTCGAGGGAAAGCCACAGATCCCTTGATCCACGCGAAGGGAAGCGTGACTTTGCTGCTAAAGCTCGGGAGGAAAGCGCACCTGCATGCCCCCACTCGAGATGAGGACTGACTCCCCTGGGGAGACTCCAGAAGTACCCCAAGATCCATGTCACCACTGGAGAGTAATAGTCAGGTTCCGGCACCGACTCCACACAAGGTGTTAGGCCCCGGCATCGAAGGGAGAGGAATCCCGAGAGGCCCCCGAACAACTCGCATGGGGACTGGCCTTTCCTGAGGCCACCAGAGCGGGTCCCTGAGGTCCCCGTCGTAAGTCGAGAGCGCCTGCCGCAACTCGAGAAAATCCAGGAGGTTCTCCCCTCCAGGCGAGATGAGGCCCATTTCCGCTGAGGCATCTCGAGGCGAATCACACCTAACCTCTGGAACTTCGAAAGGATCCTTCACACCCTTGCTGCAACTCAAGAAGTTCCCGACATACCCATCTCCATTCGAGAGGAAGCACGAGAGTTCCGCCCACATCCAGAGGAGCCCCGTTTCCGCCTCATAGCTCGAGAGCAGGGATCCTTTCCCTGCGTGGTCCGGAAAGAATACCCGGCGTTCCTGTCGCATCTCAAGAGGAGGCGCTCTCCACAGGAAAGGCGAGAGGAACTCCACAGGAAAGGCGAGAGCAACTCCAGGTTCGTGCCTCCATTCCAAGAGTCCCCCAGATGTCTCAGTCCATTCCAGAGGAAACTGTTTTCCCTGCACTGCCTTAACTTTCACGCCAAGGATCGACTCACACCACGGTGGCACGTAGGACAGCCTTGTGGGAAAACCTCCTGGGAAAGCGTCCTGGGAAAGCCTCGAGGGAAAACCACAGGTCCCTTGATCCAAGTGACAGTAAACAGGAGGTTTTCCCCTCCTAGCCAATTCAGATTTGGGCCCTGACTCAACACAAGGTCTTAGGCCTCGGCATCGTCTGGAGAGTAATCCCGAAAGTTCAGCTGATGTGTAAGGGTCCCTCATTCCCCACAAAGATGCGGAAAAATGGAACATCTGTATGTGAGTTAGACCCTAGTTTTTGCTCCCCGAGTGGAGACGTTCCTGTGGGAAATTCTTGAGTTGTACAAGGGTTTGAAAGAGTCTTTGGAAATTCCAGATATTAGGTGTGATTAGCCTCGAGACGCCTCAGCGGAAAAGGGCCTCATCTCGCCTGGAGGGGAGAACCTCCTGGATTTTGTTGAGTTGAGAGAGGTGCTCTCGAGTTACGAGTTGGACATCAGGGACGAGTTCTGTTGGGCTCAATAAAGTCCAGTCCTCATGCAAGCTGCTAGGAGGCCACTCGGGATTCGTCTCCCATCTATACCAGGGCCTGAGACCTTGTGTGGAGTCGGGGTCGGAACCTGAGGATTCCTCTCCAGTGCTGACATGGATCTTGGGGTACTTCTGGAGTCTACCCAGGGGAGTCAGCCTTCGTCTCGAGTGGGGGAATGCACGTGCGCCTTCCTCCCAAGCTGTAGCAGCAGTGTCACGCTTCCCCTCACGTGGATCAATGGATCTGTGGCTTTCCCTCGAGGCTTTCCCACGAGGCTTTCCCATGAGGCTTTCCCACAGGTCTGTTCCACGTTGCCACCGTGGTGTGAGTCGATCCTCGGCGTGATACTCGAGGCAGTGCAGGGAAAACAGGTTCCCCTGGAATGGACTGAGTCATCTGGGGGACTCTTGGAATGGTGGAACGACCCTGGAGTTCCTCTCGCCTTTCCTGTGGAGAGCATCTCCTCTTGAGATGCGACGGGAACACCGGGAATTCTTTCCGGACCAATAAGGAAATGGATCCCTCATCTCGTGCTACGAGACTGAAACGGGGCTCCTCTGTATTTGGGCGGGACGCTCCTGCTTTCTCTCGAGTGGAGACGGGTATGTGGGGGAACTTCCTGAGTTTCGGCAAGGGTGTGAAGGACCCTTTATATGTTCCAGAGGTTTTGTGTGATTAGCCTCGAGATGACTCAGCAGAAATGGGCCTCATCTCGCCTGGAGGGCAGAACCTCCCGGATTTTCTCGAGTTGCCGCAGGTGCTCTCAACTTACGTCGGGGACCTCAGGGACCCACTCTGATGGCCTCAGGAAAGGCCAGTCCCAATGCGAGTTGCTAGGGGGCCTCTCAGGATTCCTCTCTCGTCGATGCCGGGCCTAAGACCTTGTGTGGATTCGGGGCCGGAATCTGAGGATTCTTCTCCAGTGCTGACATGGACCTTGGAGTACTTCTGGATTCTCCCCCAGGGAGTCAGTTCTCGTCTCGACTGGGGGCATGCACGGGCGATTTCCTCCCGAGCTGTTGCAGCAGTGTCATGCTTCCCGTCGCATGGATCAAGGGATCCGTGGCTTTCCCTCGAAGTCTTCCCCTGAGGCTATCCCACGAGGCTTTCCCACAGGGCTGTCCCACGTGCCACCGTGGTGGGAGTCGATCCTCGACGTGAAAGTCTTGGCAGTGCAGGGCAAACAGGTTCCTCTGGAATGGACTTAGACATCTGGGGGACACTTGGAATGGTGGCACGACCCTGGAGTTCCTCTCGCCTTTCCTGTGGAGAGCACCTTCTCTTGAGACGTGACGGGAAAGCCGGGTATTCTTTCCCGACAAAGTAGGGAAAGGATCCCTCATCTCAAGCTGCAGGGTGGAAACGGAGCTCCTCTGGATGTGGGCGGGACGCTCGTGCTTCCTCTCGAGTGGAGACGGGTATGTCGGGGAACTTCTTGAGTTGCAGCAAGGGTGTGAAGGACCCTTTGGAAGTTCCAGAGGTGAGGTGTGATTAGCTTCTAGCCCCCTCAGCGGAAATGGGCCTCATCTCGCCTGGAGGGGAGAACCTCCTGGATTTTCTCGAGTTGCGGCAGGTGCTCTTGACTTACGACGGGGACCTCAGGGTCCCGCTCTGGTGGCCTCAGGAAAGGCCAGTCCCCATGCGAGTTGTTAGGGGACCTCTCGTGATTCCTCTCCCATCGGTGCTGGCGCCTAAGACTTGTGTGGATTCGGGGCCGTCACCTGAGGATTCCTCTGCAGTGCTGACGTGGATCTTGGGGTACTTCTGGAGTTACTCTAGGGAGTCAGTTCTCGTCGCCAGTGGGGTCATGCACGAGCTCTTTCCTCCCTAGTTGTAGCCGCAGTGTCACGCTTCCCTTCGCGTGGATCGAGGGATATGTGTCTTTCCCTTGAGGCTTTCCCACGAGGCTTTCCCACGAGGCTTTCCCACAGGGCTGTCCCACGTGCCACCGTGGTGGGAGTCGATCC
This sequence comes from Capra hircus, assembly GCF_001704415.2. Taxonomy (NCBI): domain Eukaryota; kingdom Metazoa; phylum Chordata; class Mammalia; order Artiodactyla; family Bovidae; genus Capra; species Capra hircus. The sequence continues at coordinate 10,673 of NW_017207960.1, read as the reverse complement.
TCGGCGTGAAAGTCGAGGCAGTGCAGGGAAAATAGGTACCTCTGGATTGGACTGATGCTGGGAGCAAGTGTGAGGACTCCCGCCCGTGATAAGGTTATGAGGAAGGAAGGTGACATACGCAAGGTGTGTTCAGACTTCAGGAACCCCTCTGCAAATTCCTACACATGTACCCCAACAAAAATCTGCCGGCTTTTTTGCTCTGCCTTTCCACTCTTCTCACATTTTCTGGAAAAAGTCAATTCAGGGCTTTAGTCTTCTGCATTTGAAAGAGTGTTTCAATCCAAAAACCCCTCTGATGGCTTTCTAGCCTGCCTGCAGGACTCTAACTGCTGAGCATGTGATTGTTTGAGGCCTCCTGGCCGCAGGAGGCACAGGAAGCTTAAAGCATCCTAGGAATGTAGGGGCATCCGAGGAGTCAAAATCTTTAGAATAGGACTGATTAAAAGTTTCATTTGTTGGGTCAATGCTTGCTGCTAAATTTTCATATCCTTTATTTTTAGATATAGTTGGTATATAAAAAAACATGTAGCAGACCTGTTATTAGCAACATTAGATCTTTGAGTTAAGTACCTTCTTTGTTATAACCCACCTCACCTTTGTTCTTTAGAGATGTAACTTTAATGCTTTAAGGAGATGCAGATTAAAGAAAAACACTTCAGGGGAAACAAAATTAACATTCATTAAGGAAGAGAGCCAAAAAGTGTTAACAAGCCTCTTGGCCAGATGATAATGTAAATCACCTGAGACCTTTTATTTACAAAATGATGTACAGAAAGAGTCTGGGCAGAGAAAGCTACATAATTTTGTGTTACCCATTGATCTCCATGTTTTATCAAAAGTATAAAAGTCCTTCTGAACAATAAAGGATGGGGCCAGTTTCTCAGACCAGTTTCTCGAACTAGTCTCTCGGCCTGGTTTCTTGGGACTCAGGCCCCCCCCCCCGTGTCTTTCCTCTCTTGCTTCTTCTCTCCCTTGCCTTCTCTCTGCTCTTTACTTTAACTTCAGGCTGAATCACCACTAGGGGCGCGGAGGCTCGCCAGGTCTACTTACTTGGCCTGGCTGTTAAGACCTGCACGAAAGGGAGCTTAAGTCGAGGCATCCCTTAGATATTCAAGCAGGCGCCGGTGGCCCAAGGTAGATGGTGCAAATTCCTTGTCTGGAATTTTATTGGCCTTCCGCGAAAACCAAGTTATTCAGCCCACTTCCTCCACTTAATCTTCTTACTACACTACAGATTCTTAATCTAATCTTACATTAATAAATAAACAAGTCTTTCCACCTCAACGCCGTCCATCCCTGGAATTCCCTGGATCCAGCGGGGATGGACCCCGGCAGACTGAGATATCTGGGGGACTCTTGGTATGGTGGCACGACCCTGGAGTTACTCTCGCCTTTCCTGTGGAGAGCGCCCCCTCTTGAAATGAGACGGGAACGCCGGGAATTCTTTCCCGACCACGCAGGGAAAGGATCCCTCCCCTCGAGCTAGGAGAAGGAAACGGGGCTCCTCTGGATGTGGGTGGGACTCTCGCGCTTCCTCTCGAGTGGAGACGGCTATGTTGGGGAACTTCTTGAGTTGCAGCAAGGGTGTGAAGGACCCTTTGGAAGTTCCATAGGTTAGGTGTGATTAGCCTCGAGACGCCTCATTGGAAATGGGCCTCATCTCGCCTGGAGGGGAGAACCTCCTGGATATTTTCGAGTTGCGGCAGGAGCTCTCGACTTACGACGGGGAACTCAGGGACCCGCTCTGGAGGCCTCAGGAAAGGCCAGTCCCCATGCGAGTTGCTCGTGGGCCTCTCGGGATTCCTCTCCCGTCGATGCCAGGGCCTAAGATCTTGTGTGGATTCGGTGCCGGAACCTGAGAATTCCTCTCCAGTGCTGACATGGATCTTGGGGTACTTCTGGAGTCTCCCCAGGGCAGTCAGTCCTCGTCTGGAGTGGGGGCATGCAAGTGCTCTTTCCTTGCGAGCTGAAGGAGCAGTAACACCCTTCCCTTCGTGTGTATGAAGGGATTTGTGGCTTTCACTCGAGGCTTTCCCACGAGGCTTTCCCACAGGGCTGTCCCACGTGCCACCGTGGTATGAGTCGATCCTCGGCTTGAAAGTTGACGCAGTGCTGGGAAAACAGGTTTCACTGGAATGGACTGAGACATCTGGGGGACTCTGGGAATGGTGGCACGACCCTGGAGTTCCTCTCGCCTTTCCTGTGGAGAGCGCCTCATCTTGAGATGCGACGGAAATGCCGGGAATTTTTTCCCGACCATGCAGGGAAAGGATCCCTCCTCTCAAGCTATGAGACGGTAACGGGGCTCTTCTGGATGTGGGCAGGGACTCTCGTGCTTCCTCTCAAGTGGAGATGGGTATGTCGGGGTACTTCTTGAGTTGCAGCAAGGGAGTGAAGGACCATTTGGAAGTTCCAGACGTTAGAAGTGATTAGCCTCGAGACGCCTCAGCGGAAATGGGCCTCATCTCGCCTTGAGGGGAGAACCTCCTGGATTTTCTGGAGTTGCGTCAGGTGCTCTCGACTTACGACGGGGACCTCAGGGGCCCGCTCTGGTGGCCTCAGGAAAGGCCAGACCCCATGCGAGTTGCTCATGGGCCTCTCGGGATTCCTCTCCCGTCGATGCCGGGGCCTAAGACCTTGTGTGGTGTCGGTGCCGGAACCTGAGGATTCTTCTCCAGTGCAGACATGGATCTTGGGGTTCTTCTGCAGTCTCCCCAGGGGAGTCAGTCCTCGTCTCGAGTGGGGGCATGCACGTGCGCTTTCCTCCTGAGCTGTAGCAGCAGTGTCGTGCTTCACTTCGCGTGGATCAAGGGATCTGTGGCTTTCCCTCGAGGCTTTCCCACGAGGCTTTCCCACGAGGCTTTCCCACGAGGCTTTCCCACAGGGCTGTCCCACGTGCCACCGTGGTGTGAGTCGATCATCGGCTTGAAAGTCAAGGCAGTGCAGGGAAAACAGGTTTCCTTGGAATGGACGCAGACATTTGGGGGACTCTGGGAATGGTAGCACGAACCTGGAGTTCCTCTCGCCTTTCCTGTGGAGAGCGCCTCCTCTTGAGATGCGACGGGAACGCCGGGAATTCTTTCCCGACCACGCAGGGAAAGGATCCCTCCTCTCGAGCTAGGAGGCGGAAACGGGGCTCCTCTGGATGTGGGCGGGACTCTCGTGCTTCCTCTCGAGTGGAGACGGGTATGTCGGGGAACTTCTTGAGTTGCAGCAAGGGTGTGAAGGACCCTTTGGAAGTTCCAGAGGTTAGGTGTGATTAGCCTCGAGACGCCTCAGCAGAAATGGGCCTCATCTCGCCTGGAGGGGAGAATCTCCTGGATTTTCTCGAGTTTCGGCAGGTGCTCTCGACTTATGACGGGGACCTCAGGGACCCGCACTGGTGGCCTCAGGAAAGGCCAGTCCCCATGCGAGTTTCTCGGGGGCCTCTCGGGATTCCTCTCCCGTCGATGCTGAGGCCTAAGACTTTGTGTGGAGTCAGTGCCGGAAACTGAGGATTCCTCTCTAGTACTGACATGGATCTTGGGGTACTTCTGGAGTCTCCCCAGAGGAGTCAGTCCTCGTCTCGAGTGGGGGCATGGACGTGCGATTTCCTCCCGTGCTGTAGCAGCAGTGTTGCGCTTCCCTTCATATGGATCAAGGGATCTGTGGCTTTCCCTCGAGGCTTTCCCACGAGGCTTTCCCAAGAGGCTTTCCCACGAGGCTTTCCCACAGGGCTGTTCCACGTGCCACCGTGGTGTGAGTTGATCCTCGGCTTGAAAGTCGACGCAGAGCTGGGAAAACAGGTTTCCCTGGAATGGACTGAGATATCTGGGGGACTCTGGGAATGGTGGCACGACCCTGGAGTTCCTCTCGCCTTTCCTGTGGAGAGTGCCTCCTCTTGAGATGCGACGGAAATGCCGGGAATTTTTTCCCGAACACGCAGGGAAAGGATCCCTCCTCTCGAGCTATGAGACGGAAACGGGGCTCTTCTGGATGTGGCCGGGACTCTCGTGCTTCCTCTCAAGTGGAGGCGGGTATGTCGGGGAACTTCTTGAGTTGCAGCAAGGGTGTGAAGGACCCTTTGGAAGTTCCAGATGTTAGAATTGATTAGCCTTGAGACGCCTCAGCGGAAATGGGCCTCATCTCGCCCAGAAGGGAGAACCTCCTGTATTTTCTCGAGTTGCGGCAGGTGCTCTCGACTTACGACTGGGACCTCAGGGACCCGCTCTAGTGGCCTCAGGAAAGGCCAGTCGCCATGCGAGTTGCTCGGGAGCCTCTCGGGATTCCTCTCCCGTCGATGCCGGGGCCTAAGATCTTGTGTGGAGTCGGTGCCGGAACCTGAGGATTCCTCTCCAGTGCTGACATGGATCTTGGGGAACTTCTGGAGTCCCCCCAGGGGAGTCAGTCCTCGTCTCGAGTGGGGGCATGCACGTGCTCTTTCCTCCCGAGCTGTAGGAGCAGTAACACCCTTCCCTTCGTGTGTATGAAGGGATTTGTGGCTTTCCCCCGAGGCTTTCCCACGAGGCTTTCCCACGAGGCTTTACCACAGGGCTGTCCCACGTGCCACCGTGGGGTGAGTCGATCCTCGGCTAGAAAGTCGAGCCAGTGCTGGGAAAACAGTTTTCCCTAGAATGGATTGAGACATCGGGGGGACTCTGGGAATGGTGGCACGACCCTGGAGTTCCTCTCGCCTTCGTGTGGAGAGCGCCTCATCTTGAGATGCGACGGAAATGCCGGGAATTTTCTCCCGACCACGCAAGGAAAGGATCCCTCCTCTCAAGCTATGAGACGGAAACGGTGGCTCTTCTGGATGTGGGCGGGACTCTCGTGCTTCCTCTCAAGTGGAGATGGGTATGTTGGGGAACTTCTTGAGTTGCAGCAAGGGAGTGAAGGACCCTTTGGAAGTTCCAGATGTTAGAATTGATTAGCCTCGAGACGCCTCAGCGGAAATGGGCCTCATCTCGCCTGGAGGGGAGAACCTCCTGTATTTTCTCGAGTTGCGGCAGGTGCTCTCGACTTACGACGGGGACCTCAGGGACCCGCTCTAGTGCCCTCAGGAAAGGCCAGTCCCCATGCGAGTTGCTCGGGGGCCTCTCGGGATTCCTCTCCCATTAATGCCGGGGCCTAAGATCTTGTGTGGAGTCGGTGCCGGAACCTGAGGATTCCTCTCCACTGCTGACATGGATTTTGGGGTACTTCTGGAGTCTCCCCAGGGGAGTCAGTCCTCGTCTCGAGTGGGGGCATGCACGTGCGCTTTCCTCCCGAGCTGTAGCAGCAGTGTCACGCTTCCCTTCGCGTGCATCAAGGGATCAGGGGCTTTCCCTCGAGGCTTTTCCTCGAGGCTTTCCCACTAGGCTTTCCCACAGGGCTGTCCCACGTGCCACCCTGGTGTGAATCGATCCTTGGCTTGAAAGTCGAGGCAGTGCAGGGAAAACAGGTTTCCCTGGAATCGGACTGAGATATCTGGGGGACTCTGGGAATGTGGCACGACCCTGGAGTTCCTCTCGCCTTTCTTGTGGAGAGCGCCTCCTCTTGAGATGCGAGGGGAATGCCGGGAATTCTTTCCCGAACCCGCAGGGAAAGGATCCCTCCTCTCGAGCCTTGAGGCGGAAACGAGGCTCCTCTGGATGTGGCGGGACTCTCGTGCTTCCTCTCGTGTGGAGACGGGTATGTCGGCGAACTTCTTGAGTTGCAGCAAGGGTGTGAAGGACCCTTTGGAATTTCCATAGGTTAGGTGTGATTAGCCTCGAGACGCCTCAGCGGAAATGGGCCTCATCTCGCCTGGAAGGGAGAACCTCCTGTATTTTCTCGAGTTACGGCAGGTGCTCTCGACTTACGACGGGGACCTCAGGGACCCTCTCTGGTGGCCTCAGGAAAGGCCAGTCCCCATGCGAGTTGCTCTGGGGCCTCTCAGGATTCCTCTCCCGTCGATGCTGGGGCCTAAGACTGTGTGTAGTGTCAGTGCCGGAACCTGAGGATTCCTCTCCAGTGCTGACATGGATCTTGGGGTACTTCTGGAGTCTCCCCAGGGGAGTCAGTCCTAGTCTCGATTGGGGCATGCACGTGCGCTTTCCTCCCGAGCTGTAGCAGCAGTGTCGCGCTTCCCTTCCCGTGGATCAAGGGATCTTTGGCTTTCCCTGGAGGCTTTCCCACGAGGCTTTCCCACGAGGCTTTCCCACGAGGCTTTCCCACAGGGCTGTCCCACGTGCCACCGTGGTGTGAGTCGAATCTGGGCTTGAAAGTCAAGGCAGTGCAAGGAAAACAGGTTTCCCTGCAATGGACTGAGACACCTGGGGGACTCTGGGAAAGGGGCCTGATCCTGGAGTTCTTCTCGCCTTTCCTGTGGAGAGCGCCTCCTCTTGAGATGCGACGGGAACGCTAGGAATTCTTTCCCCACCAAGCAGGGAAAGGATCCCTCCTGTCGAGCTTGCAGGCGGAAACGGGGCCACTCTGGATATGGGCGGGACTCTCGGTTTCCTCTTGAGTGGAGAGGGGTATGTAGGGGAACTTCTTGAGTTGCAGCAAGGGTGTGAAGGACCCTTTGGAAGTTCCAGAGTTTAGGTGTGAATAGCCTCGAGACGCCTCAGCAGAAATGGGCCTCATCTCGCCTGGAGGGGAGAACCTCCTCGATTTTCTCGAGTTGCGGCAGGTGCTCTTGACTTACGACGGGGACCTCAGGGATCCGCTCTGGTGGCCTCAGGAAAGGCCAGTCCCCATGCTAGTTGCTCTGGGGCCTCTTGGGATTCCTCTCCCGTCAATATCGGGGCCTAAGGCCTTGTTTGGAGTTGGTGCCAGAACCTGAGGATTCCTCTCCATTGCTGACATGGATCTTGGGGTACTTCTGGAGTCTCCCCAGGGGAGTCAGTCCTCGTCTCGAGTGGGGGCATGCACGTGTGCTTTCCTTCCCAGATGTAGCAGCAGTGTCACACTTCCCTTCGCTTGGATCAAGGTATCTGTGGCTTTCCCTCGAGGCTTTCCCACGAGGCTTTCCCACAGGGCTGTCCCACGTGCCACCGTGGTGTGAGTCGATCCTCGACTTGAAAGTCGAGGCAGTGCAGGGAAAACAGGTTTCCCTGGAATGGACTGAGACATCTGGGGGACTCTGGGAATGTGGCACGACCCTGGAGTTCCTCTCGCCTTTCCTGTAGAGAGCGCCTCCACTTGAGATGCGACGGGAACGCCGGGAATTCTTTCCCGACCACGCAGGGAAAGGATCCCTCCTCTCCAGCTAGGAGGCAGAAACGGGGCTCCTCTGGATGTGGGCGGGACTCTCGTGCTTCCTCTGGAGTGGAGTCGGGTATGTCGGGGAACTTCTTGAGTTGCAGCAAGGGTGTGAAGAACCCTTTGGAAGTTCCAGAGGTTAGGTGTGATTAGCCTCGAGACCCCTCATCGGAAATGGGCCTCATCTCGCCTGGAGGGGAGAACCTGGTGGATTTTCGCGAGTTGCGACACGTGCTCTCAACTTACCACGGGGACCTTAGGAACCCGGTCTTGTGGCCTCAGGAAAGGCCAGTCCCCATGCGAGTTGCTCGACGGCCTCTCGGGGTTCCTCTCCCGTCTGTGTCGTGGTCTAAAACCTTGTGTGGAGACGATGCCGGAATCTGAGGATTCCTCTCCAGTGTGAAATGGATCTTGGGGTACTTCTGGTGTCTCCCCAGGGGAGTCAGTCCTCGTCTCGATTGGGGGCATGCACGTGCGCTTTCCTCCCGAGCTGTAGCAGCAGTGTCTCTCTACCCTTCGCGTGGATCATGGGATCTGTGGCTTTCCCTCGAGGCTTTCCCACGAGGCTTTCACACGAGGCTTTCCCACAGGGCTGTCCAACTTGCCACCGTGGTGTGAGTCGAGCCTCGGCTTGAAAGTCGAGGCAGTGCAGGGAAACAGGTTTCCCTGGAATGGACTGAGACATCTGGGGGAATCTGGTAATGGTGGCACGACCCTGGAGTTCCTCTTGCCTTACTTGTGGAGATGCCGCCTCTTGAGATGCGACGGGAAAGCCGGGAATTCTTTCCCGACCCTGCAGGGAAAGGATCCCACGTCTCGAGATAGGAGGCGGTCACGGGGCTCCTCTGGATGTGGGCGGGCCGCTCGTGCTTCCTCTCGAGTGCAGAAGGGTATGTCGGGGAACTTCTTGAGTTGCAGCAAGGGTGTGAAGGACCCTTTAGAAGTTCCAGAGGTTAGGTGTGATTAGCCTCGAGACGCCTCAGCGGAAATGCGCCTCATCTCGCCTGGAAAGGAGAACCTCCTGGATTTTCCCGAGTTGCGGCACGTGCTCTCGAATTACGATGGGGACCTCAGGGACCCGCTCTGGTGGCCTCAGGAAAGGCCAGTCCCCCTGTGAATTGCTTGGGGGCCTCTCGGGATTCCTCTCCCGTCGATGCCGGCCCTAAGACCTTGTGTGGAGTCGGGGCCAGAACCTGAGGATTCCTCTCCAGTGCTGACATGGATTTTGGGGTACTTCTGGAGTCTCCACAAAGGAGTCAGGCGTCGTCTCGAGTGGGGACATGAGCGTGCCCTTTCCTCCCATGCTGTAGCAGCAGTGTCACGCTTCCCCTTGCGTGGACCAAGGGATCTGTGGCTTTCCCTCGAGTCTTTCTCACGAGACTTTCCCACAGGGCTGTCCCACGTGTCACGGTGGTGTGAGTCGATCCTCGGCGTGAAAGCCGAGGCAGTGCAGGGAAAACAGGTTCCTGTGGAACGGACTGAGATATCTGGGGGAGTCTTGGAATGGTGGCACGACCCTGCAGTTCCTCTCCCCTTTCCTTTGGAGAGCGCCTCCTCTTGAGATGAGATGGGAATGCCGGGAATTCTTTCCGGACCAAGCAGGGAAAGGATCCGTCCTCTAGAGCTACGAGCCGGAAACGGAGCTCCTCTGGATGTGGCCGGACCCTCGTGCTTCCTCTTGAGTGGAGACGGGTATGTCGGGGAACTTCTTGAGTTGCAGCATGGCTGTGAAAGACTCTTTGGAAGTTCCAGCGGTCAAGTGTGTTTAGCCTCGAGACACCTCAGTGGAAACGGGACTCATCTCGCCTGCAGGGGAGAACCTCCTGGATTTTACCGAGTTGCGGCAGGTGCTCTTGACTTACGACGGGGACCTCATGGACCCGCTCTGGTGACCTCAGGAAAGGCTAGTCCCCATGCGAGTTGCTAGAGGGCCTGTCGCTGTACCTCTCCCGTCGATGCCAGGGCCTAAGACCTTGTGTGGAGTCGGGGCCGGAACCTGAGGATTCCTCTCCAGTGCTAACATGCATCTTGGGGTACTTCTGGAGTCTCCCCAGGGGAGTCAGTCCTCGTCTCGAGTGGGGGCATGCACGTGCGCTTTCCTCCCGAGCTGTAGCAGCAGTGTCACGCTTCCCGTCGCGTGGATAAAGGGATCTGTTACTTTCCCTCGAGGCTGTCCCATGAGGCTTTCCCACAGGGCTCTCCCACGTGCCACCATGGTGTGAGTCGATCCTCGGCATGAAAGTCGAAGCAGTGCAGGGAAAACAGGATCCTCTGGAATGGACGGAGACATCTGGGGGCACTTGGAATGGTGGCACGACCCATGAGTTCCTCTCGCCTTTCCTGTGCAGTGCGCCTCATCTTGAGATGCGTCGGAAACGTTGGGAATTCTTTCCCGAGGAAGCAGGGAAGGATCCCTCATCTCGAGATTGGAGGCGGAAATGGAGCTCCTCTGGAGGAGGCCGGACCCTCGTGCTTCCTCTGGAGTGGAGACGGGTATATCGGGGAACCGCCTGAGTTGTAGCAAGGGTGTGTAGGACCCTTTGGAAGTTCCAGAGTTTAGGTGTGATTACTCTCGAGACGCCGCAGAGAAAATGGGCCGCATCTCGACTGGAGCAGAGAACCTCCTGGATTTTCTCCAGTTGCGGCAGGTGCTCTCAACATACGACCGTGACCTCCGGGACAGTGTAGCAGATGTGTCACGCTTCCCTTTCGCGGGATCAAGGGATCTGTGCCTTTCCACGAGGCTTTCCCAAGGGCTGTCCCAACGTGCCACCATGGTGTGAGTGGATCCTCGGCCTGAAAGTCGAGGCATTGCGGGGAAAACAGGTTCCTCTGAAATGGACTGAGATATCTGGGGGACTCTTGGAATGGTGGCACGACCGTGGAGTTCCTCTCGCCTTTCCTATTGAGAGGCCCTTGCTCTTGAGAGGCCACGGGAACGTTGAAAAATCTTTCTTGACTAAGAAGGATAGGATCCCTCATCTCGAGCTACCAGGCGGAAACGGGGTTCCTCTGCATGTGGGCGGGACCCTCGTGCTTCCTCTCGAGTGGAGACGGGTATGTCGGCGAACTTCTTGAGTTGCAGCAAGGACCCTTTTGAATTTCCAGAGTTTAGGTGTGATGAGCCTCCAGACGCCTCAGAGGAAATGGGCCTTATCTCGCCTGGAGTGGAGAACCTCCTGGATTTTCTAGAGTTGGGGCAGGGTCTCCCTCGAGTTACGACGGGGACCTCAGGGACCCGCTCTGGTGGCCTCAGGAAAGGCCAGTGCCCATGGGAGTTGCAAGGGGGCCTTTTTGGGATTCCTCTCCCGTCGATGTCGGGGCCTAAGACCTTGTGTGGAGTGGGGGCTGGAACCTGAGGATTCCTCTTCAGTGCTGACATGGATCTTGGGGTACTTCTGGTGTCTCTCCTGGGGAGTCAGTGCTCATCTCGTCGTGGGGGCATGCACGTGAGCTTTGCCCTCACGAAG
>NW_017207959.1:0-4170 GCF_001704415.2 Capra hircus | reverse complement strand
ATGGCACGTTGGACAGCCCTGTGGGAAAGCTCGTGGGAAAGCCTCGTGGGAAGCCTCGGAAAGCCACAGATCCTTGATCCACGCGTAGGGAAGAGTGACACTGCTGCTACAGCTCGGGAGGAAAGCGCACGTGCATGCCCACTCGAGAGACGAGGACTGACTCCATGGGGGAGACTCCAGAAGTACCCGAAGATCCATGTCAGCATTGGAGAGGAATCCTCAGGTTCCGGCACCGACTCCACACAAGGTCTTAGCCCCGGCATCGACGGGAGAGGAATCCCGAGAGGCCCCGAGCAACTGGCATGGGGACTGGCCTTTCCTGAGGCCACCAGATCGTGTCCCTGAGGTCCCCGTCTTAAGACGAGAGCACCCCGCAACTCGAGAACATCCAGGAGGTTCTCCCCTCCAGGCGAGATGAGGCCCATTTCCGCTGAGGCGTCTCGAGGCTAATCACATCTAACATCTGGAACTTCCAAAGGGTCCTTCACACCCTTGCTGCAACTCAAGAAGTTCCCCGACATACCCGTCTCCACTCAAGAGGAATCCGAGAGTCCCGCCCATATCCAGAGTGGCCCCGTTTCCGCCTGCTAGCTCGAGAGGAGGATCCTTTCCCTGCGTGTGGAAAGAATTTCCGGCGTTCCCTTGGCATCTCAAGAGGAGGCGCTCTCCACAGGAAAGGCGAGAGGAACTCGAGGGTCGTGCCACCATTCCCTGAGTCCCCCAGATGTCTCAGTCCATTCCAGGGAAAACTGTTTTCCCTTCACTGCCTCGACTTTAAAGCCGAGGATCGACTCACACCACCGTGGCACGTGGGAAAGCCCTGTGGGAAAGCTCGTGGGAACGCCTCATGGGAAAGTCTAGAGGAAAGCCACAGATCCCTTGATCCACGCAAAGGGAAGCGTGACACTGCAGCTACAGCTCGGGAGGAAAGCGCACGTGCATTCCCCCACTCGAGACGAGGACTTACGCCCCTGGGGAGACTCCAGAAGTCCCGAAGATCCATGTCGGCACTGGAGAGGAATCCTCAGGTTCCGGCACTGACTCCACACAAGGTCTTAGGCCCGCACCGACCGGGAGAGGAATCCCGAGAGCCCCGAGCAACTCGCATGGGACTGGCCTTTCCTGAGGCCACCAGAGGGGGTCCCTGAGGTCCCAGTCGTAAGTCGAGAGCACCTGCCGCAACTCGAGAAAATCCAGGAGGTTCTCCCCTCCAGGCGACATGAGGCCCATTTCCGCTGAGGTATCTCGAGGCTAATCACACCTTACCTCTGGAACTTCCAAAGGGTCCTTCACACCCTAGCTGCACCTCAAGAAGTTCCCCGACATACCCGTCTCCACTCGAGAGGAAGCAGGAAAGTCCCGCCCACATCAAGAGGAGCCACGTTTCCGCCTCCTAGCTCGAGGGTTTGATCCTTTCCCTGCGTGGTGGGGAAAGAATTCGCGGCGTTCCCGTCGCATCTCAAGAGGGGGGCGCTCTCCAGAGGAAAAGTGAGAGGAACTCCAGGTTCGTGCCACCATTGCCAGAGTCCCCCAGATATCTCAGTCCATTCCAGGGAACCTGTTTTCCCTGCACTGCCTCGACTTTCAAGCGAGGATCGACTCACACCACAGTGGCACGTGGGGCAGCCCTGTGGGAAAGCCTCGTGGGAAAGCCTCGGGGGAAAGCCTCCTGGGAAAGCCTCGTGGGAAAGCCTCGAGGGAAAGCCACAGATCCCCTGATCCACGCGCAAATGGAAGCGCGACACTGCTGCTACAGCTCGAGAGGAAAGCGCACGTGCATGCCCCCACTCGATACGAGGACTGACTCCCCTGGGGAGACTCCAGAAGTACCCAAGATCCATGTCAGCACTGGTGAGGAATCCTCAGGTTCCGGCACTGACTCCACACAAGTCTTAGGCCCCGGCATCGACGGAGAGGAATCCCGAGAGGCCCCGAGCAACTGGCATGGGGACTGGCCTTTCCTGAGGCCACCAGAGCGGGTCCCTGAGGTCCCCGTCGTAAGTCGAGAGCACCTGCCGCAACTCGAGAACATCCAGGAGGTCTCCCCTGCAGGCGAGATGAGGCCCATTTCCGCTGAGGCGTTTCGAGGCTAATCACACCTAACCTCTGGAACTTCCAAAGGGTCCTTCACACCCTTGCTGCACCTCAAGAAGTTCCCCGACATACCCGTCCACTCGAGAGGAAGCACGAGAGTCCCCCCACATCCAGAGGAGCCCCGTTTCCGTCTCCTAGCTCGAGAGGAGGGATCCATTCCCTGCGTGGTCGGGAAAGAATTCCAGGTGTTCTCGTCGCATCTCAAGAGCAGGCGATCTCCACAGGAAAGGCGAGAGGAACTCCAGGGTCGTGCTACCATTCCCAGAGTCCCCCAAATGTCTGCGTCCATTCCAGGGAAACCAGTTTTCCCTGCACTGCCTTGACTTTCAAGACGAGGATCGACTCACACCACGGTGGCACGTAGGACAGCCCTGTGGGAAAGCCTCGTGGGAAAGCCTCGGGAAAGCCTCGAGGGAAGCCACAGATCCCTTGATCCTCGCGAATGGAAGCGCGACACTGCTGCTACAGCTCGGGAGGAAAGCGCAAGTGCATGCCCCAACTCGAGACGAGGGCTGACTCCACTGGGGAGACTCCAGAAGTACCCCAAGATCCATGTCAGCACTGGAGAGGAATCCTCAGGTTCCAGCACCACTCCACACAAGACCTTAGGCCCCTGCATCGACGTGAGAGGAATCCCGAGAGGCCTCAGAGGAACTCGCATGGGGACTGGCCTTTCCTGAGGCCACCACAGCGGGTCCCTGAGGTCCCGTCGTAAGTCGAGAGCACCTGCCGCAGCTCGAGAAAATCCAGGAGGTTCTCCCCTCCAGGCGAGCTGAGTCCCATTACCGCTGAGGTTTCTCAAGGCTAATCACACCTTACCTCTGGAACTTCCAAAGGGTCCTTCACACCCTTACTGCAACTCAAGAAGTTCCCCGACATACCCGTCTCCACTCGAGAGGAAGCACGAGAGTCCCGCCCACATCCAGAGGAGCCCCGTTTCCGCTCCTAGCTCGAGAGGAGGGATCCTTTCCCTGCGTGGTCGGGATAGAATTCCTGGTGTTCCCGTCACATCTCAAGAGGAGGCGCGCTCCACAGGAAAGGCGAGAGGAACTCCAGGTCGCCACCATTCCAGAGTCCCCTGGATGTCTCAGTCCATTCCAGGGAAACCTGTTTTCCCTGCACTGCCTCGACTTTCAAGCGAGGATCGACTCACATCACTGTGGCATGTGGGACAGCCCTGTGGGAAAGCCTCGTGGAAAGCCGCTTTGGAAAGCCTCGTGGGAAAGCCTCGAGGGAATGCCACAGATCCCTTTTTCCACGGTAGGGTAGCGTTACACTGCTGCTACAGCTCGGGAGGAAAGTGCACTTGCATGCCCCACTCGAGACGAGGACTGACTCCCCTGGGGAGACTCCAGAATACCCCAAGATCCATGTCAGCACTGGAGAGGAAACCTCAGGTTTGGCACCGACTCCACACAAGGTCTTAGGCCCTGGCATCGACGTGAGAGGAATCCGAGAGGCCCCCGAGCAACTCGCATGGGACTGGACTTTCCTGAGGACACCAGAGCGGTTCTCTGAGGTACCCGTCATAAGTCGAGAGCACCTGCCGCAAATCGAGAAAATCCAGGATGTTCTCCCCTCCAGGCGACATGAGGCCCATTTCCGCTGAGGTATCTCGAGGCTAATCACACTTTACCTAAGGAACTTCCAAAGGGTCCTTCACACCCTTGCTGCAACTCAAGAAGTTCCCTGATATACCCATCTCCACTCGAGAGGAAACGAGAGTCCTGACCACATCCAGAGGAGCCCGTTTCCACCTCCTAGCTCGAGAGGAGGGATCCTTTCCCTGCGTGGTGGCGAAAGAATTCGCGGCGTTCCCGTCGCATCTCAAGAGGAGGCGCTCTCCAGAGGAAAAGCGAGAGGAACTCCAGGTTCATGCCACCATCGCCAGAGTTCCCCAGATGTCTCAGTCCATTCCAGGGAACCTGGTTTCCCTGCACCTGCCTCGACTTTCAAGCCGAGGATCGACTCACACCACAGTGGCACGTGGGCACCCTGTGGGAAAGCCTCGTGGGAAAGCTCGAGGAAAGCCACAGATCCCATGATCCACGCGAAGGGAAGCGTGACACTGCTGAT
>NW_017207958.1:0-4171 GCF_001704415.2 Capra hircus | reverse complement strand
TGCTTACGAAGCTAAGTGCGACTCCAGTAACGGCAGATCTCTAGCTCTGTTCAGAGGCCGATCTGGCAGAGTTCCTGGCACCAAGATGCTCTGCCATAGGCGAGCTTGCGCAGACTTGCTTTGCTTTAAGGCTCCCTCCCAGGAGGAGCAGGCTGTGTGAGGCTCGGAAACGCCACTGGCGCCTTCTGGCTTCAGCTCTACCCTGCCTTGCTTTGCACTTAGGTCCAAGCGTCTTGAGGAGGGCTTAGGGGCTGGTGGGTTGCACACTGCCAAGGGCTCCAGCAGTGAAAGCTCTGTCAGAGGGAAGGAAGGCAACAGCAGGGCTCCTTCAGCGGTTCCTTGGCCGCCCAGACAAAGCTCCGCACGGAGACCAGGTTCCAAGGGCCCCTGGCTGGGTTTTGCTCCCCACACTCCCAGAGGCTGACTCCGTGGGTGCCTAGAAAGTGTGTGAGAGACGTAGGTTCCCTAGCACTCTCCTCCCCAGCAGAGACATGTGCAGGTGGTTGGGCCTTATCCTGCGTGTCTGGGTTCCGCCGCACAGCCTCAACTCAGGGGAAGCAGCCCCTGAGGCAAGACCTGCTGGAGGAGCCCTGCGCGCCCGCTGATAGGCGAGAGCACAGCCAGCAGTGTAGCGAGCCTCCTCGGGAGAAGAGGAGGGGCAGCGAGCCCAGTCAAGAGGAAAGCCTGCTTGCACGGAGCTAAGTGGGCCTCCAGTACGGCAGAGCTCTAGCTCTGCTCAGAGCCCCGATCTGGCAGAGTTTCTGGCGCGAGGCTGTCGGCCGGGGGCTCGCCTTGCCCAGACTTGCCTTGCTTTTAGGCTCCTCCCAGGAAGGAGCTGTCTGAGCGAGCCTGGGAGACGCACTGGTGCCTTCCTTGCTTCAGCTCCAATCCTGCCTTGCTTTGCACTAGGTGCCAGGCGTCGTTGGGAGGGCTTAGGGGTGGTGGGTTGCACACTGCCAAGGGCCTTCAGCAGTGAGAGCTCTGTCAGAGGGAAGGGAAGGGCAACTGCAGGGCTCCTCCAGCGGTTTCTAGGCCGCCTAGAATCAGCGCCGCACCGAGAGCACCAGGCTCCCAGGGCCCCTGGCTGGGGTTTTCAGCCCCGCACACACGGAGGCTGATTCCTTGGGTGCCCAGAAAGTGTATGACAGACGTAGGTTCCCTAGCACTCTCCTCCCCAGCAGAGACATGTGCAGGTGTTTGGGGCCTGATCCTGGCGTGTCTGGGTTCCTGCCCACAGCCCCAACTCAGGGGAAGCAGCCCCTGAGGCAAGACCTGCTGGAGGAGCCCTGCGCCCCCGCCTGATAGGCGAGTGCACAGCCAGCAGGGAAGCGAGCCTCCTCGGGGGAAGAGGAGGCAGCCCAGCCCCGTCAAGTTGAAAGCCCTGCTTGCACGGAGCTAAGTGCGCCTCCAGTACGGCAGAGCTCTAGCTCTGCTCAGAGCCCGATCTGGCAGAGTTCCTGGCGCGAGGCTGCTCTGCCGGGGGCTAGCCTTGCCCAGACTTGCCTTGCTTTTAGGCTGCCTCTCCAGGAAGGAGCAGGCAGCAGGAGCCTGGGAGTCGCCACTGGCGCCTTTCTTGCCTCAGCTCCAATCCTGCCTTGCCTTTGCACTTAGGTCCCAGTCCTCCTTAAGGAGAGCTTAGGGGCTGGTGGGTTGCACACTGCCAAGGGCTCCAGCAGTGAGAATTCTGTCAGAGGGAAGGGAAGGGCAACTGCAGGGCTCCTCCAGCGGTTGCTTGGCCGCCCAGATTCAGCGCCACACGGAGAGCACCAGGCTCCCAGGTCCCCTGGCTGGGGTTTTCAGCCCCGCACACACGGAGGCTGATTCCTTGGGTGCCCAGAAAGTGTATGACAGACGTAGGTTCCCTAGCACTCTCCTCCCCAGCAGAGACATGTGCAGGTGTTTGGGGCCTGATCCTGCGTGTCTGGGTTCCTGCCCACAGCCCCAACTCAGGGGAAGCAGCCCCTGAGGCAAGACCTGCTGGAGGAGCCCTGCGCCCCCGCCCTGATAGGCGAGTGCACAGCCAGCAGGGAAGCGAGCCTCCTCGGGGGAAGAGGAGGCAGCAAGTCCCGTCAAGCTGAAATCCCTGCTTACCACGAAGCTAAGTGCGACTCCAGTACGGCAGATCTCTAGCTCTGTTCAGAGGCCCGATCTGGCAGAGTTCCTGGCACCAAGATGCTCTGCCATAGGCGAGCCTTGCGCAGACTTGCCTTGCTTTAAGGCTCCCTCCCCAGGAAGGAGCAGGCTGTGTGAGGCTCGGAAACGCCACTGGCGCCTTCCTGGCTTCAGCTCTACCCCTGCCTTGCCTTTGCACTTAGGTCCCAAGCGTCCTTGAGGAGGGCTTAGGGGCTGGTGGGTTGCACACTGCCAAGGGCTCCAGCAGTGAAAGCTCTGTCAGAGGGAAGCGAAGGGCAACAGCAGGGCTCCTTCAGCGGTTCCTTGGCCGCCCAGACAAAGCTCCGCACGGAGAGCACCAGGTTCCAAGGGCCCCTGGCTGGGTTTTGCATCCCCACACTCCCAGAGGCTGACTCCGTGGGTGCCTAGAAAGTGTGTGAGAGACGTAGGTTCCCTAGCACTCTCCTCCCCAGCAGAGACATGTGCAGGTGGTTGGGGCCTTATCCTGCGTGTCTGGGTTCCCGCCCACAGCCTCAACTCAGGGGAAGCAGCCCCTGAGGCAAGACCTGCTGGAGGAGCCCTGCGCGCCCGCCTGATAGGCGAGAGCACAGCCAGCAGTGTAGCGAGCCTCCTCGGGAGAAGAGGAGGCAGCCGAGCCCAGTCAAGAGGAAAGCCCTGCTTGCACGGAGCTAAGTGGGCCTCCAGTACGGCAGAGCTCTAGCTCTGCTCAGAGCCCCGATCTGGCAGAGTTTCTGGCGCGAGGCTGCTCGGCCGGGGGCTCGCCTTGCCCAGACTTGCCTTGCTTTTAGGCTCCCTCCCCAGGAAGGAGCTGTCTGAGCGAGCCTGGGAGACGCCACTGGTGCCTTCCTTGCCTCAGCTCCAATCCTGCCTTGCCTTTGCACATAGGTGCCAGGCGTCGGTTGGGGAGGGCTTAGGGGGTGGTGGGTTGCACACTGCCAAGGGCTTCAGCAGTGAGAGCTCTGTCAGAGGGAAGGGAAGGGCAACTGCAGGGCTCCTCCAGCGGTTTCTAGGCCGCCTAGAATCAGCGCCGCACCGAGAGCACCAGGCTCCCAGGGCCCCTGGCTGGGGTTTTCAGCCCCGCACACACGGAGGCTGATTCCTTGGGTGCCCAGAAAGTGTATGACAGACGTAGGTTCCCTAGCACTCTCCTCCCCAGCAGAGACATGTGCAGGTGGTTGGGGCCTGATCCTGCGTGTCTGGGTTCCTGCCCACAGCCCCAACTCAGGGGAAGCAGCCCCTGAGGCAAGACCTGCTGGAGGAGCCCTGCGCCCCCGCCTGATAGGCGAGTGCACAGCCAGCAGGGAAGCGAGCCTCCTCGGGGGAAGAGGAGGCAGCCCAGCCCCGTCAAGTTGAAAGCCCTGCTTGCACGGAGCTAAGTGCGCCTCCAGTACGGCAGAGCTCTAGCTCTGCTCAGAGCCCCGATCTGGCAGAGTTCCTGGCGCGAGGCTGCTCTGCCGGGGGCTAGCCTTGCCCAGACTTGCCTTGCTTTTAGGCTGCCTCTCCAGGAAGGAGCAGGCAGCAGGAGCCTGGGAGTCGCCACTGGCGCCTTTCTTGGCCTCAGCTCCAATCCTGCCTTGCCTTTGCACTTAGGTCCCAGTCCTCCTTAAGGAGAGCTTAGGGGCTGGTGGGTTGCACACTGCCAAGGGCTCCAGCAGTGAGAATTCTGTCAGAGGGAAGGGAAGGGCAACTGCAGGGCTCCTCCAGCGGTTGCTTGGCCGCCCAGATTCAGCGCCACACGGAGAGCACCAGGCTCCCAGGTCCCCTGGCTGGGGTTTTCAGCCCCGCACACACGGAGGCTGATTCCTTGGGTGGCCCAGAAAGTGTATGACAGACGTAGGTTCCCCTAGCACTCTCCTCCCCAGCAGAGACATGTGCAGGTGTTTGGGGCCTGATCCTGCGTGTCTGGGTTCCTGCCCACAGCCCCAACTCAGGGGAAGCAGCCCGCCTGAGGCAAGACCTGCTGGAGGAGCCCTGCGCCCCGCTGATAGGCGAGTGCACAGCCAGCAGGGAAGCGAGCCTCCTCGGGGGAAGAGGAGGC
>NW_017207957.1:0-4172 GCF_001704415.2 Capra hircus | reverse complement strand
GCGCATCTCAAGAGCAGGCGATCTCCAGAGGAAAAGCGAGAGAACTCCAGGTCGTGCCACCATTCCCAGAGTCCCCCAAATGTCTCAGTCCATTCCAGGGAAAACCTGTTTTCCCTGCACTGCCTCGACTTTCAAGCCGAGGGATCGACTCACACCATCGTGGCACGTGGAGCAGCCTGTGGGAAAGCCTCGGGAAAGCCTCGTTGGAAAGCCTCGAGGGAAAGCCCTGATCCCTTGATCTTCGCGAATGGAAGCGTGACACTGCTGCTACAGCTCGGGAGGAAAGCGCACGTGCATGCCCCGACTCGAGACGAGGACTGACTCCCCTGGGGGACTCCAGAAGTACCCCAAGATCCATGTCAGTACTGGATAGAAATCCTCAGGTCCGGCACCGTCTCCACACAAGATCTTAGGCCATGGCATCGACGGGAGAGAAATCCGAGAGGCCCCGAGCAATTCGCATGGGGACTGGCCTTTCCTGAGGCCACCAGAGCGGGTCACTGAGGTCCCCGTCGTAAGTCGAGAGCACCTGCCGCAACTCGAGACAATCCAGGAGGTTCTCCCCTCCAGGCGAGATGAGGCCCATTTCCGCTGAGGCGTCTCGAGGATAATCACACCTAACCTCTGGAACTTCCGAAGGTCATTCACACCCTTGCTGCAACTCAAGAAGTTCCCCGACATACCCGGCTCCAATTGAGAGGAAGCACGAGAGTTCCCCCCACATCCAAAGGAGCCCCATTTCGCCTCCAAGCTCGAGAGGGAGGGATCCTTTCCCATCGTGGTCGGGAATGAATTCCCGCGTTCCTGTCGCAACTCAAGAAGAGGCACTCTCCACAGGAAAGGTGAGAGGAACTCCAGGGTCGTGCCACCATTCCCAGAGTCCCTCCAGATGTCTCAGTCCATTCCAGGGAAGCCTGTGTTCCCTGCACTGCCTCGACTTTCAAGCCGACGATCGACTCACACCACGGTGGCACGTGGAGCAGCCCTGTGGGAAAGCTTCGTATGAAAGCCTCGTGGGAAAGCCTCGTTGGAAAGCCTCGAGGGAAAGCCCCTGATCCCTTGATCTTCGCGAATGGAAGCGTGACACTGCTGCTACAGCTCGGGAGGAAAGCGCACGTGCATGCCCCCGACTCGAGACGAGGACTGGACTCCCCTGGGGGACTCCAGAAGTACCCAAGATCCATGTCAGTACTGGATAGAAATCCTCAGGTCCGGCACCGTCTCCACACAAGATCTTAGGCCATGGCATCGTCGGGAGAGAAATCCCGAGAGGCCCACATCACTCTCATGGGGACTGGCCTTTCGTGAGGCCACCAGAGCGGGTCCCTGAGGTCCCCATCGTAAGTCGAGAGCACCTGCCGCAACTCCGAGAAAATCCAGGAGGTTCTCCCCTCCAGGCGAGATGAGGCCCATTTCCGCTGAGGCGTCTCGAGACTAATCACATCGAATATCTGCAACTTTCAAAGGGTCCTTCACACCCTTGCTGCAACTCAAGAAGTTCCCCGACATACCGGTCTCCACTCGAGAGGAAGCACGAGAGTCCCGCCCACATCCAGAGGAGCCCGTTTTCCGCCTCCTTGCTCGAGAGGAGGTATCCTTTCCCTGTGTGGTCGGGAAAGAATTCCCGGCATTCCCGTCGCATCTCAAAAGGAGGCGCTCTCCACAGGAAAGGCGAGAGGAACTCCAGGGAAGTTCCACCATTCCCCGAGTCCCCCAGGTATATCAGTCCATTCCAGGGAAACCTGTTTTCCCTGCACTGCCTCGACTTTCAAGGCGACGATCGACTCACACCACGTTGGCACGTGGGACTGCCCTGTGGGAAAGCCTCGTGGGAAAGCCTCAAGCGAAAGCCACAGATCCCTTGATCCATGCCTATGAATGCATGACACTGCTGGTACAGCTCGGGAGGAATGCGCACGTGCATGCCCCCACTCGAGACGAGGACTGACTCCCCTGGGAGACTCCAGAAGTACCCCCAACATCCATGTCAGCACTGGAGAGGAATCTTCAGTTTCCGGCACCGGACTCCACACAAGCTCTTAGGTCCCGGCATCGACGGGAGAGGAATCCCGAGAGGCTCCCGAGCAACGTGCATGGGGACTGGCCTTTCCTTAGGCCACCAGAGCGGGTCCTGGAGGTCCCCGTCGTAAGTCGAGAGCACCTGCCGCAACTCGAGAAAATCCAGGAGGTTCTCCCCTCCAGGCGAAATGAGACCCATTTCCACTGCGGTGTCTCTAGGCTAATCACATCTAACATTTGGAACTTCAAAAGGGTCCGTCACACCCTTGCTGGCAACTCAAGAAGTTCCCCGACATAACCGTCTCCACTCGAGAGGAAGCACGAGAGTCCCGCCAATATCCAGAGGAGCCCTGTTTTCCGCCTCCTAGATCGAGAGAAGGGATCCTTTCCCTGCGTGGTCGGGAAAGAATTCCCTGGGTTCCCGTCTCATCTCAAGAGGAGGCGCTCTCCACAGGAAAGGCGAGAGGAACTCCAGGGTCGTGCCACATTCACAGAGACCACCAGATGTCTCAGTCCATTCCAGGGAAACCTGTTTTCCCTGCACTACCTCGACTTTCAAGCCGAGTATCGACTCACACCACGGTGGCACGTGGGACACTGTGGGAAAGCTCTGTGGAAAGCCTTGTGGGAAAGCCTCGAGGGAAAGCCACAGCTCCCTTGATCCACGAAGGGAAGCGTGACACTGCTGCTACTGTTCGGGAGGAAAGTGCACGTGCATGCCCCCACTCGAGACGAGGACTGACTCCCGTGGGGAGAAACCAGAATTACCCCAAGATCCATGTCAGCACTGGAGAGGAATCCTCAGGTTCCGGCACCGACTCCACACAAGGTCTTAGGCCCCCGGCATCGATGGGAGAGGGATCCGAGAGGCCCCCGAGCAACACGCATGGGGACTGGCCTTTCCTGAGGCCAACAGAGCGGGTCCCTGAGGTCCTCGTCATAAGTCGAGAGCACTTGCCGAAACTCGAGAAAATCCAGGAGGTTCTCCCCTCCAGGCCAGATGAGGCCCATTTCCGCTGAGGCATCTCGAGGCTAATCACACTAAGAACTTTCAAAGGTCCTTCACACCTTGCTGACTCAAGAGTTCCCCGACAACCCGTCTCCACTCAAAATGAAGCACGAGAGTACCGCAGAGGATAGCTCGAAGGAGTGACCTAGTCATCTCAAGAGGACTCTTCCAAACACATTCAAACTTTTGGACTGGACATCTGGGGGACCTTGTGGCACGAAGTTCCTCTCGCCTTTCCTGTGGAGAGCGCCTCCTCTTGAGATGCGACGGGAACGCGGGGAATTCTTCCCCACCACGCAGGGAAAGGATCACTCCTTCGAGCTAGGAGGCGAAAAGGGGCTCCTCTGGATGTGGGCGGTACTCTCGTGCTTCATTTTGAGTGGAGACGGGTATGTCGGGGAACTTCTTGAGTTGCAGCAAGGGTGTGAAGGACCTTTGAAAGTTCCAGAGGTTAGATGTGATTAGCCTCGAGATGCCTCAGCGGAAATGGGCCTCATCTGGCCTGGAGGGGAGAACCTCCTGGATTTTCTCGAGTTTCGGCAAGTGCTCTCGACTTATGACGAGGACCTCAGGGACCCGCTCTGTTGGCCTCAGGAAAGGCCAGTCCCCATGCGTGTTGCTCGGGGCCTCTCGGGATCCCTCTCCCATCGATGCCGGGGCCTAAGACCTTGTGTGAGTCGGTGCCGGAACCTGAGGATTCCTCTCCAGTGCTGACATGGATCTTGGGGTAATTCTGGTTTCTCCCCACGGGAGTCAGTCCTCGTCTCGAGTGGGGGCATGCACGTGCACTTTCCTCCCGAACAGTAGCAGCAGTGTCACGCTTCCCCTTCGCGTGGATCAAGGGAGCTGTGGCTTTCCTCAAGGCTTTCCCACGAGGCTTTCCCACAAGCGTCCCACGTGCCACCGTGGTGTGAGTCGATACTCGGCTTAAAAAAAGTTAGTGCAGGGAAAACAGGTTTCCCTGGAATGGACTGAGACATCTGGTGGTCTCTGTGAATGTGCGCACGACCTGGAGTTCCTCTCGCCTTTCCTGTGGAGAGCGCCTCCTCTTGAGATGAGACGGGGAACCCAGGGAATTCTTTCCCGACCACGCAGGGAAAGGATCCCTTCTCTCGATCTAGGAGGCGGAAACAGGGCTCCTCTG
>NW_017207956.1:0-4172 GCF_001704415.2 Capra hircus | reverse complement strand
TAGGCCCCTTCATCGACGGGAGAGGAATCCGAGAGGCCCCAGAGCAACTCGATGGGACTGGCCTTTCCTGAGGCACCAGAGCGGGTCCCTGAGGTCGCCCGTCGTAATTCGAGAGCACCTGCCGCAAACTCGAGAAAATCCAGGAGTTCTCCCCTCCAGGTGTGATGAGGGCCCATTTCTGCTGAGGCGTCTCGAGGCTAATCACACCTAACCTCTGGAACTCCAAAGGTTCTTTCACACCCTTGCTGCAACTCAAGAAGGTTCCCGACATACCGGTCTCCACTCAAGAGGAAGCACGAGAGTACCGTAAACATCCAGAGGGGCCCCGTTTCCGCCTCATAGCTTGAGAGGAGGGATCCTTTCCCTGCGTGTGTCGGGAAAGAATTCCCGGCGTTCTCCTCGCATCTCAAGAGGAGGTGGCTCCACAGGAAAGGCGAGAGGAACTCCAGGGTCGTGCCACCATTCCAGAGTCCCCCAGATGTCTAGGTCCATTCCAGGGAAACCTGTTTTCCCTGCACTGCCTCGATTTCAAGCCGAGGATCGACCACAGCACGATGACACGTGGGACAGCCTGTGGTTAAGACTCGTGGGAAAGCCTCGTGGAAAGCCTCGATGGAAAGCCACGGATCCCTTGATCCACGCGAAGGGAAGCGGACACCGCTGCTACAGCTCGGGTGAAAGCGCACGTGGATGCCCCCACTCGAGTAGAGGACTGACTCCCCTGGGAGACTCCAGAAGTACCCAAGATCCATGTCAGCACTGGAGAGGAATCCTCAGGTTCCGGCACCGATTCCACACAAGATCTTAGGCCCCGGCATCGAGGGGAGAGGAATCCGAGAGGCCCCGAGCAACTCCCATGGGGACTGGCCTTTCATGAGGCCACCAGCGCGGGTCCCTCAGGTCCCCTTCGTAAGTCGAGAGCACCTGCCGCAACTTGAAAAATTCAGGAGGTTTCTCGCCTCCAGGCGAGATGAGCCCCATTTCCGATGAGGCGTCTCGAGGCTAATCACACCTAAAGCTCTGGAACTTCCAAAGGGTCCTTCACACCCTTGCTGCAACTCAAGAAGTTCCCCAACATACCCGTCTCCACTCGAGAGGAAGCACGAGAGTCCGCCCACATACAGAGGAGCCCGGTTTCCGCCTCCTAGCTCGAGAGGTGGGATCCTTTCGCTGCGTGGTCGGGAAAGAATTCCCGGCGTTCCCGTCGCATTTCAAGAGGAGCGCTCTCCACAGGAAAGGCGAGAGTAACTCCAGGGTCATGCTACCATTCCCAGAGTCCCCCAGATGTCTCAGTCCATTCCAGAGAAACCTGTTTTCCCTGTACTGCCTCGACTTTCAAGCCGAGGATCGACTCACACCACGGTGGCACGTGTGACAGCCCTGTGGAAAGCCTCGTGGGAAAGCCACAGATCCCTTGATCCACGCGAAGGGAAGCGTGACACTGCTGCTACTGCTCGGGAGGAAAGCGCTCGTGCATGCCCCCAATCGAGACGAGGACTGACTCCCCTGGGGAGACTCCAGAAGTACCCCAAGATCCATGTGGGCACTGGAGAGGAATACTCAGGTTCCGGAACCGACTCCTCACAAGGTCTTACGCCCCGGCATTGAGGGAGAGGAATCCCGAGAGGCCCCGAGCAACTCGCATGGGGACTGGCCTTTCCTGAGGCCACCAGAGCGGGTCCCCGAGGTACCCGTCGTAAGTCAAGAGCAGCTGCCGCAACTCGAAAAAAATCCAGGAGGTTCTCCCCTCCAGGCGAGATGAGGCCCATTTCCGCTGAGGCGTCTTGAGGCTAATCACATCTAACCTCTGGAACTTCCAAAGGGTCCTTCATACCCTTGCTGCAACTCAAGAAGTTCCCTGACATACCCGTCTGCACTCGAGAGGAAGCACGAGAGTCCCGCCCACATCCAGAGGAGCCCCGTTTCCGCCTCCTAGCTCGAGAGGAGGGATCCTTTCCCGGGGTGTTCGGGATAGAATTCCCGGCATTCCCATCGCAAGTCAAGAGGAGGCGCTCTCCACAAGGAAAGGTGAGAGGAACTCCAGGTCGTGGCCACATTCGCAGAGTCCCCCAGATGTCTCAGTCCATTCCAGGGAAACCTGTTTTCCCTGCACTGCCTCGACTTTGAAGCCGAGGATCGACTCACACCACGGTGGCACGTGGGACAGTCCTGTGGGAAAGCCTCAAGGGAAAGCCCCTGATGCCTTGATCCACGCGAAGGGAAGCGTGACACTGCTGCTACAGCTCGGGAGGAAAGAGCACCTGCATGCCCCCACTCGAGACGAGGACTGACTCCCCTGGGTAGGCTCCAGAAGTACCCCAAGTTCCATGTCAGCACTGGAGAGGAATCCACAGGTTTCGGCACCGACTCCACTCAAGGTCTTAGGCCCCGGAATCGAGGGGAGAGGAATCCGAGAGGCCCCGAACAACTCGCATGGGACTGGCCTCTCCTGAGGCAACCAGAGCGGGTCTCTGAGGTCCCCATCGTAAGTCGAAAGCACCTGCCGCAACTAGAGAAAATCCAGGAGGTTCTCCCCTCCAGGCGAGATGAGGCCCATTTCCGCTGAGGCGTCTCAAGGCTAATCACATCTAACGTCTGGATCTTCCAAAGGGTCCTTCACACCCTTGCTGCAACTCAAGAAGTTCCCCGACATACCCGTCTCCACTCGAGACGAAGCACGAGAGTCCCGCCCACATCCAGAGGAGCCCCGTTTCCCCCTCCTAGCTATAGAGGAAGGATCCTTTCCCTGCGTGGTCGGGAAAGAATTCCCGGCCCTCCCGTCGCATTCCAAGAGGAGGCGCTCTCCACAGGAAAGGCGAGAGGAACTCCAGGGTCATGACACCATTCCCAGAGTCCCCAGATGTCTCTGTCGATTCCAGGAAAACCTGTTTTCCATGCACTGCGTCGACTTTCAAGCCGAGGATCGACTCACACCACGGTGACACGTGGGACAGCCCTGTGGGAAAGCCTCGTGGGAAAGCCTCGTGGGAAAGCCTCGAGGGAAAGCCACAGATCCCTTGATCCACGCGAAGGGAAGCATGACACTGCTGCTACAGCTCGGAAGGAAAGCGCACGTGCATGCCCCCACTCGAGAGGAGGACTGACTCTACTGGGGAGACTCCAGAAGTCCCCCAGATCCATGTCAGCACTGGAGAGGAATACTCAGGTTCCGGCACCGGCTCCACACAAGATCTTAGGCCCCGGCATCGACGGAGAGGAATCCCGAGAGGCCCCGAACAACTCGCATGGGGACTGGCCTTTCCTGAGGCCACCAGAGCGGGTCCCTGAGGTCTCCGTCGTAAGACGAGAGGACCTGCCGCAACTAGAAACAATCCAGGAGGTTGTCCCCTCCAGCGAGATGAGGCCCATTTCCCTGAGGCGTCTCGAGGCTAATCACACCTAACCTCTGGAACTTCCAAAGGGTCCTTCACACCCTTGCTGCAACTCAAGAAGTTCCCCGACATTCCCGTCTCTACTTCAGAGAAGCACGCGAGCCCGCCCACATCCAGAGGAGCCCCCGTTTCCGCCTCCTAGCTCGAGAGGAGGGATCCTTTCCTGCGTGGTCGGTAAAGAATTCCGCGCATTCCCGTCGCATCTCAAGAGGAGGCGCCTCTCCAGGAAGGCGAGAGGAACTCCCGGGTCTTGCCACCATTCCCAGAGTCCCGCAGATGTCTAAGTCCATTCCAGGGAAATCTGTTTTCCCTCGATTGCCGCGACTTTCAAGCGAGGATCGACTCACACCACGGTGGCACGTGTGGACAGCCCTGTGAAAGCCTTCTGGAAAAGCCTCGTGGGAGAGCCTCAAGGGAAAGGCACAGATCCCTTGATCAGGCGAAGGGAAGCGTGACACTGCTGCTACAGCTCGGGAGGAAAGCGCACGTGCATGCCCCCACTCGAGACGAGGACTGACTCCCCTGGGGAGACTCCAGAAATACCCCAAGATCCATGTCAGCACTGGAGAGGAATCCTCAGGTTCCGGCACCGTCTGCACACAAGGTTTTAGGCCCCGGCATCGACGGGAGAAGAATCCCGAGAGTCCCCGAGCCAACTCGCTTGGGGACTGGCCTTTCCTGAGGCCACCAGAGCGGGTCCCTGAGGTCCCCGTCGTAAGTCGAGAGCACCTGCCGCAACTTGAGAACATCCAGGAGGTTCTCCCCTCCAGGTGAGATCCA
>NW_017207955.1:0-4172 GCF_001704415.2 Capra hircus | reverse complement strand
CGGCTGGAGGGGAGAACCTCCTGGATTTCTCGAGTTGCGGCAGGTGCTCTGGACTTACGACGGGGACCTCAGGGACGCCGCTCTGGTGTCAGGAAAGGCCAGTCCCCATGCGAGTTGGCTCGGGGCCTCTCGGGATTCCTCTACCATCGAGGCCGGGCCTATAGACCTTGTGTGGAGTCGGTGCGCGGAACCTGAGGATTCTTCTGCAGTGCTGACATGGATCTTGGGGTACTTCTGGAGTCCTCCCAGGGGAGTCAGTCCTCCGTTTGAGTGGGCCATGCACGTGCGCTTACCTCCGGAGCTGTGGCAGCAGTGTCATGCTTCCCTTCGCCTGGATCAAGGGATCTGTGGCTTTCCCACGAGGCTTTCCCACAGGGCTATCCCACGTGCCACCGTGGTGTGAGTCGATCGATGGCTTGAAAGTCAACGCAGTGCAAGGAAAACAGGTTTCCCTGGAATGGACTGAGACATCTGGTGAATCTGGGAATGGTGGCACGACCCTGGACTTCCTCTCGACTTTCCTGTGGAGAGCGCCTCCTCTTGAGATGCGACGGGAACGCGGGGAATTCTTTCCCGACCACTCAGGGAAAGGATCCCTTCTCTCGAGCTAGGAGGCAGAAACGGTGCTCCTCTGTATGTGGGCGGGACTCTCGTGCTTCCTCTCGAGTGGAGACGGCTATGTCGGGGAAATTCTGGATTTGCAGCAAGGGTGTAAAGGACCCTTTGGAAGTTCCAGAGGTTAGGTGTGATTAGCCTGAGACGCCTCAGTGGAAATGGTCCTCATGTTGCCAGGAGGGGAGAACCGCCTGGATTTTCGAGTTGCGGCAGGTGCTCTCGACTTTCGACGGGGACCTCAGGGACCCGCTCTGGTGGCCTCAGGAAAGGCCAGTCCCTATGCGAGTTGCTCGGGGCCTCTGGGGATTCCTCTCCCCATCGATGCCAGGGCCTAGACCTTGTGTGGAGTCGGTGCCGGAACTTGAGCATTCCTCTGCAGTGCTGACATGGATCTTGGGGTACTTCTGAAATCTCCCCAGGGGAGTCAGTCCTCTTCTCGAGTGGGGGCATGATCGTGCGCTTTCCTCCCGAGGTGTAGCAGCATTGTCACGCTTCCCGGCGAGTGGATCAAGGGATCTGTGTCTTTTCCTTGAGGCTTTCCCTCGAGGCTTTCCCACGAGGGCTTTCCCACAGGGCTGTCCCACGTGCCACCCGTGGTGTGAGTTGATCCTCTGCTGAAAGTCGAGACAGTGCAGGGAAAACAGGTTTCCCTTGAATGGACTTAGACATCTGGGGAACTCTGGGAATGGTGGCACGTCCCTGGAGTTCCTCTCGCCTTTCCTGTGGAGAGAGCGCCTCCTCTTTAGATGGGACGGGAACTCCGGGAATTCTTTCCGGACCACGCAGGGAAAGGATGCATCCTCTCGAGCTATGAGGCAGAAACGGGGCTCCTCTGGATGTGGGCGGGACTGTCGTGCTTCCTCTCCAGTGGAGACGGTTATGCGGGAACTTCTTGAGTTGCAGCAAGGGTGTGAAGGACCCTTTGGAAGTTCCAGAGGTTAGGTGTGATTAACCTCGAGACACCTCAGCAGAAAAGGGCCTCATCTCGCCTGGAGGGGAGAACCTCCTGGATTTTCTCGAGGTGCGGCAGGTGCTGTCGACTTACGACGGGACCTCAGGGACCCGCCTGGTGGCCTGAGTAAAGGCCAGTCCCCATTCGAGATGTTTGGGGGCCGCTCGGAATTCCTCTACCGTCGATGCCCGGGGCCTAAGACTTTGAGTGGAGTCGGTGACGCAACCTGAGGATTCCTCTCCACTGCTGACATGGATCTTGGGGTACTTCTGTGTCTCCCCAGGGGAGTCAGTCCACGTCTCGATTGGCGGCATGCAGTTCGATTCCCTCCCCAGCTGTAACAGCAGTGTCACGCTTCCCGTCGAGTGGATCAAGGGATCAGTGTCTTTCCCTTGAGGCTATCACATGAGGCTTTCCCAGGAGGCTTTCCACAGGGCTGTCCCACGTGCCACCGTGGTGTGAGTCGATCCTCGGCATGAAATCGAGGCAGTGCAGGGAAAACAGTATTCCCTGGAATGGACTGAGACATCTGGGGACTCTGGGAATGGTGGCAAGACTCTTGAGTTCCTCTCGCTTTCCTGAGGAGACCGCCTCTCTCATGAGATGCGACGGGAATGCAGGCAATTCTTTCCCAACCACGCAGGGAAAGGATCCATCCTCTCGAGCTAAGAGGCGTAAACGGTGCTCCTCTGGATGTGGGCGGGACTCTCGTGCTTCCTCTCCAGTGGAGACGGTTATGTCCGGGAACTTCTTAAGTTGCAGCAAGGGTGTGAAGGACCGCTTTGGAAGTTCCAGAGGTTAGGTGTGATTAACCTCGAGACACCTCAGTGGAAATGGGCCTCATCTCGCCTGGAGGGGATAACCTCCTGGATTTTTCGAGTTGGGGCAGGTGCTCTCGACTTACGACAGTGACCTCAGGGACCCGTTCTGGTGGCCTCAGCAAAGGCCGGTCCCCATGCGAGATGCTTGGGGGCTTCTCGTTATTCCTCTACCTTCGATGTCGGGGCCTAAGACCTTGTGTGGAGTTGGTGCCGAAATCTGAGGATTCATCTGCAGTGCTGACATGGATCTTGGGGTACTTCAGGAGTCTCCCCAGGGGAGTCAGTCCTCGTCTCGAGTGGGGGCATGCAGTTCGATACCCTCCCGAGCTGTAGCAGCAGTGTCACGCTTCCCGTCGAGTAGATCAAGGGATCTGTGGCTTTCCCTCGAGGCTTTCCCCACGAGCTTTCCCACAGGACTGTCCACGTGCCACCGTGGTGTGAGTCGATCCTCGCTTGAAAGTCGAGGCAGTGCAAGGAAAACAGTTTTCCCTGGAATGGACTGAGACATCTGGGGGAATCTGGGAATGGTGGCACGACCTGGAGTTCCTCTCGCTTTCCTGTGGAGAGTGCCTCCACTTCAGATGTGACGGGAACGCCGGGAATTCTTTCCCCACCATGCAGGGAAAGGATCCCTCCTCTCGAGCTAGGAGGCGGAAACGGGGCTCCTCTGGATGTGGGCGGGACAATCGTGGCTTCCTCTCGAGTGGAGACGGGTATGTCAGGGAACTTCTTGAGTTGCAGCAAGGGTGTGAAGGGCCTTTTGGAAGTTCCAGAGTTAGGTGTGATTAGCCTCGAGACGCCGCATCGGAAATGAGCCTCATCTAGAATGGAGGGGAGAACCTCCTGGTTTTTCTCGAGTGGCGGCAGGTGCTCTCGACTTACGATGGGGACCTCAGGGACCCGCTCTGGTGCCTCAGGAAAGGCCAGTCCCCATGCGAGTTGCTCGGGGGCCTCTCGGGTTTCCTCTCCCGTCAATGCCGGGGCTTAAGACCTTGTGTGGAGTCGGTGTCGGAACCTGAGGATTCCTCTCCAGTGCTGACATGGATCTTGGGGCTTCTGGTGTCTCCCCAGGGGAGTCAGTCCTCGTCTCGAGTGGGGGTAGGCACGTGCGCTTTCCTCCGAGCTGTAGCAGCAGTGTCACGCTTCCCTTCTCGTGGATCAAGCGATCTATGGCTTTCCCTCGAGGCTTTCCCATGAGGCTTTCCATGAGGCTTTCCACAGGTCTGTCCCACGTGCCACCGTGTGTGAGTCGAACCTCGGCTTGAAATTCGAGGCAGTGCAGGGAAAACAGGTTTCCCTGGAATGGACTGAGAAATCTGGGGGACTCTGGAATGGTGGCACGACCCTGGAGTCCCTCCTCGCCTTTCCTGTGAAGAGCGCTCTCCTCTTGAGTTGCGACGGGAACGCCGGGAATTCTTTCCGACCACGCAGGGAAAGGACCCTCCTTTCGAGCTAGAAGCGGAAACGGCTCCTCTGGATGTGGGCGGGACTCTCGTGCTTCCTCTCGAGTGGAGACGGTATGTCGGGCAACTTCTTGAGTTGCAGCAAGGGTGTGAAGGACCCTTTGGAAGTTCCAGAGGTTAGGTGTGATTAGCCTGCGAGACGCCTCAGCGGAAATGGGCTCATCTTGCCTGGAGGGGAGAACCTCCTGGATTTCCTCGAATTGCAGCAGGTGCTCTCGACTTACGACGGGGACCTCAGGGGACCCTCTGGTGGCCCTCAGGAAAGGCCAGTCCCCATGTGAGTTGCTCGGGCCTCTCCGGATTCCTCTCCTTCGATGCCGG
>NW_017207954.1:0-4172 GCF_001704415.2 Capra hircus | reverse complement strand
CCTATCTGCGGCATCTGAGAGGTCACTTTATCATCAGGGCTAAAAAGTAACACTCCCATTTGAGATAGCATGTCCTCCCCACAGGGTAAGGGGAGCGAAGGAACAACATAAGGTTGGAAAGTCCACAGGTATCCTCAAATTGCCAATCTAAAATTTTTGCACTGTTAACTACTGTGGGGGCTTGAGGGCAAATAAAACAAAATTTGACTCCTGAAATCTATCAGAGCAACTTGCCAAATCATCACTATTTTTGTAAAAGACTTGCAGTTGATCCTTATTGAATGGAATTAATATATTTGTTACTTATTTTCCAAAAGTTTTACATTCTTTTTCTTTTTTTTTTTTAATTAATTGTTCCACCAAGTTGGGATAAGATAAAACTATTTTTCTTGGGTCATTGGTAGATGGAACCAATGGGCCTTCTTGTCACAAGCATCCTGTAGGTATACATTTTGTGGCAAGAATAATTTAATCTCCTTTTTGGCAATATTAATCTTAATTACTGATCATTTAAAGCCTCATTCACTTTAACAAAAGCCAACTTCTGTCTCACTAGTCAACCTTTTCTTAGAACTGGGATTAGGAATTGTTTGTTTTAAGCAATCAAACAAAAGGCTTTAAATCTACAGAAGTCAGTTTTAAATGTGGGCATATCCAATTAATATCACCTAATAATTTTTGGAAATCATTTAAAGTTAGTAAACAATCTCTCAGCAGCTTTAAAGGGACATTATCAGTTTTAAAACTTTTGGCAGACCTAAATATAAAGAAGCAGGAAAAGAGGTGTTACACAATATCTTTATAAGCTTTTTCAATGATCTTGGTATAACCCAAATCTGGTTCTATAGCCTTTTAGATGACAAGTAACCATTTAATCTTTGCTTGCATACTTCCAGCAACGGGGAGCTCACTACTCACCAAGGTTTTTTAACTCTCTCACCTCTTATTTTATAGCATTTCCATCTTGCATACCACTTTCTCTAATCCTATGAACTCATTTTCAGTAGTATATGTTGGCCAGGAGCTGGGCCAGTCTCTCAGCAATGTAAGAAACGTCTTGTCTATTGTCTAACAGCCATGACATTTTATATCCTTGAATTAAAAAATCTTTTAAGACCTAGAAGCTGCAATATTCTGCACCCAAAAGCTAGATCTAGATCCTCTGGGGCTTTTTTTGTCTGGTTTTTCTGTCTGGTAATAAGGTAAAAGCAAAAAGCTGTGCTATTTTTTTTAATTTTTATTAATTGCACAGTTTTAGCAGGTGGCGAGATCAAAACTTCAATTTTTTCAGTATAATCAGAATTTACTACACAAGACATACCGAAATTTTTGAAAAGAAAGCAAGCTATGCCCAGCACAAGTCTTACCATGTCCTCAGGCAGGGGACTAGCCACTCCCATTGGAATCTGAGTCAGGAGTTATTATTATTGAGGTGGTGGAACTGAGGTCCAGGCCTGAGCTACCTGGGGTTGTTTGGTACGGGTTGTTGTCTCTGTTTAGCAGGACATTTTGGCAAAAATGTTCTATTTGGCCTCAGAGAAACATTTTGCATTTGTAAAGTCCTTTTTATTACGAATATTTTTCTTTCTTTTTTTTTCTGTTTTTCTTCCTTTTTGGGGGGGGGGAGGTGAGGCCCCTCCTGAGGGGATTTTATGCAAGGAGCAAGCTCTGTTTTAAAAGCTCTTTTGCTCAAAAATATTGTCACTATCGTTTTCAAACTTAAGCCATGTTTTTGGGAGGCTTTGGATATAAAGTGGGGAGTTCTTAAGCCCTGGGGAGGCGCAAGCAGAGTTGCAGTGGTCGCCTTAAATAAGATACCTTTTTTAAAGATTTGGTTTGTGTAGAGGGGGAGGGGGCTCTCCAGGGCCCTAGGCCGCTGCGTCCTGTAAGCACCCTCCTTCCTCGGGAGGAAGAGTACTGTCTCTCTCCTTTTGTTTGCCAATGGCAGAAAATATGATCTGCGTAGAAGGTGGAGACCCACTACCATTAACTGCTATAGCCTCTCCATAGGCTATCTAACAGCCTCATGACAGGGGTCCAGAACATTTGTAATCATACTTTACAGAGCAAAAGCATTTACAGGCCCATGCAAAGTATAATAAGTTTTTAGCTGTTTTCCTAGCTTCACCCAAGTATCTAAATCCCTTTTCTGGAAACCAAGGACATTGCTCTCGTAACACTAGCCTTTTAATCTTTAATTTGTCTTTTTTGTTTAACAGTTACAAAATTACTTGTATAAAGAGGTGTCATTGTTTTGAGTCATTGTTACCCTGTCAGAAAATTAAGAGTTATAGAAAAGTCTGCCTTGACAAAAAGGTTTTACCTTAGCCAAGGGGGGTTTTGTTTTTAACCCTAAGATAGCAGGTTTTCTTTTCAACCTCTAGAGCACCAGGTTTCTCTTAAACCCTTGAACACTTCCCACTCCTCTTCACCCTGTCTATCCTACAGGGGGGTCCGCGGCACCCTGAGTGGGGTCCTAGCCGTCCCGAATACTCAACACTGGGGAGTACCTGAAAGTACTCCTGGGGGAGTGATTAAGTCACTCTGGGGGGAGCAACAGAGAGTGCTCCGGGGGGAGCAACGGAGAGTGCTCTGGGGGGAGATTTTGCTCCGAGGAACCTACCTTCGAATAGCCTGTTCCGGACGCCACTTGCAGGGGTCCAGCCCCGGTGGATCCAGGGAATTCGAAGGGTGGACGGCGTTGGCGTGGAAAGACTTCTTTATTTATTAATATAAGATTAGATTAAGAAACTGTAGCGTAGTAGGAAGATTAAGTGGAGGAAGAGGGCTGAATAGCTTGGTTTACGCGGAAGGCCACTAAATTCCAGACAAGGAATTTGCACCATCTACATTGGGCCACTGGCACCCGCTTGAATATCTAAGGGTGCCTCACCTTAAGCTCCCTTTCCTGCGGTTCTTAACAGCCAGGGCAAGTAAGTAGACCTGGAGAGCCTCCGCGCCCAGGTGGAGATTCAGCCTGAAGTTAAAGAGCAGAGAGAGGGAAGGGAGAGAAGAAAAGAGAGAGAAAACACGGGGGGAGCCAGAGTCCCAAGAAACCAGGCCGAGAGACTAGTTCGAGAAGCTGGCCCGAGAAACTGGCCCCCTCCTTTATTGTTCAGAAGGCCTTTGATACACAGAGATCAATGGGTAACACAAAATTATGTAGCATTCGCAACCCAGATTCTTTCCGTATATCATTTTGTATACAAAAGGTCTCAGGTGATTTACATTATCTTCTGGCCAAGAGGCTTGTTAACACTTTTTGGCTCTCTTCCTTAATGAATGTTAATTTTTGTTTCCCCTCAAGTGTTTTCCTTTAATCTGCATCTCCTTAAAGCATTAAAGTTACATCTCTATAGAACAAAGGTGCAGTGGGATATAACAAAGAAGGTACTTAACTCAAAGATCTAGTGTTGCTAATACCAGGTCTACTACTTGATTTTCTATACAACAACTATATCTAAAAATAAAGGATATGAAAATTTGGCAGCAAGCATTGACTCAACAAATGAAACTTTTCATCAGTCCTATTCTAAAGATTTAGACGCTTCAGAAGCCCCTACATTCCTAGGATGTTTTAAGCTTCCTTTGCCCTCCTGTGGTCAGGAGGCCTCAAACAATCAAATGCGCAGCTGTACGAGTCCTGCAGGCAGGCTAGAAAGCCATCAGAGGGGTTTTTAATTGAAACACTCTTTCAAATGAAGAAGACTAAAGCCCTGAATTGACATTTTCCAGAAAATGTCAGAAGAGTGGAAAAGCAGAGCACAAAAGCCGGCAGATTTTTGTTGGGGTACATGCTTAGGAATTTCCAGAGGGTCCTGAAGTCTGAGCACGCCTTGCGCATGTCAGCTTCCTTCCTCATGACCTTGTCACGGGCGGGCTTCTTCACACTGGCTCCCGGCACGACGGGAAGCGTGACACTGCTGCTACAGCACGGGAGGAAAGCACCATTGCATGCCCCCATTCGAGCCGAGGACTAACTCTCCTGGGGAGATTCAAAAATAACCCCAAGATCTATGTCAGTCATGGAGAGGAATCCTCAGGTTCCGGCACAGACTCCACACAAGATATTAGGTCCCGGCATCCACGGGAGAGGAATCCCGGCAGGCTCCCAAGCAACTCGCATGGGGACTGGCATTTACTAACGTCACCAGAGCGGGTCCCTGAGGTCC
>NW_017207953.1:0-4174 GCF_001704415.2 Capra hircus | reverse complement strand
CTCCGGATTGTAGCAGCAGTGTCCCGCTTCCCTTCGCATGGATCAAGGATCTGTGGCTTTCCCTCGAGGCTTTACCACGAGGCTTTCCACAGGGCTGTACCACGTGCCACTGTGGTGTGAGTCGATCCTCGACTTGAAAGTCGAGGCAGTGCAGGGAATACAGGTTTCCCTGGAATGGACTGAGACATCTGGGGGACTCTGGAATGGTGCAGGACCCTGGAGTTCCTCTCCCTTTCCTGTGGAGAGCGCCTCCTCTTGAGATGGACGGGAACGCCGGGAATTCTTTCCAGAGCACGCAGGGAAAGGATCCCTCCTCTCGAGCTAGGAGGCGGAAACGGGGCTCCTCTGGATGTGGGCGGGACTCTCGTGCTTCCTCTCGAGTGGAGACGGTATGTCGGGAACTTCTTGAGTTGCAGCAAGGTGTGAAGGACCCTTTGGAAGTTCCAGAGGTTAGGTGTTAATAGCCTCGAGACGCCTCAGGAGAAATCGGCCTCATCTCGCCTGGAGGGGAGAACCTCCTGGATTTTCTCGAGTTGCGGCAGGTGCTCTTGACTTACGACGGGACCTCAGGGACCCGCTCTGGTTTCCTCAGGAAAGGCCAGTCCCCATGCGAGTTGCTCGGGGCCTCTCGGGTCCTCTCCCATCGATGCCAGGGCCTAAGACCTTGTGTGGAGTCGGTGCCGGAAGCTGAGGATTCCTCTCAGTGCAGACATGGATATTGGCGTACTTCTGGAGTCTCCCCAGGGGAATCAGTCCTCGTCTCGAGTGGGGGCATGCACATGCGCTTTCCTCCGAGCTGTAGCAGCAGTGTCGCGGTTCCATTCGCGTGGATCAAGGGATCTGTGGCTTCCTCGGCTTTCCCAGGAGCTTTCCACGAGCTTTCCAGGAGGCTTTCCCACAGGCTGTCCCACGCCACCGTGGTGTGAGTCGATCCTCGGCTTGAAAGTCAGGCAGTGCAGGGAAAACAGGTTTCCCTGGAATGGACTGAGACATCTGGGGGACTCTGGAATGGTGCACGCCTGGAGTTCCTCTCGCCTTTCCTGTGGAGAGCGCCTGCTCTTGAGATGCGACGGGGAACGCCTGGAATTCTTTCCGAGCACGCAGGAAAGGATCCCTCCTATCGAGCTAGGAGATGGAAACGGGGCTCCTCTGTATGTGGGCGGGACTCTTGTGCTTCCTCTCGAGTGGAGACGGGTATGTCGGGGAACTTCTTGAGTTGCAGCAAGGGGTGTGAAGGACCCTTTGTAAGTTCCAGAGTTAGGTGTGATTAGCCTCGAGACGCCTCAGCAGAAATTGGCCTCATCTCGCCTGCAGGGAGAACCTCCTGGATGTTCTCGAGTTGCGGCAGGTGCTCTCGACTTACGACGGGGACCTCAGGGACCCGCTCTGGTGGCCTCAGGAAAGGCCAGTCCTCATGCGAGTTGCTCGGGCGCCTGTCGGGATTCCTCTCCATCGATGCCAGGGCCTAAGACTTGTGTGGAGTCGGTGCCGGAACCTGAGGATTCCTCTCCAGTGCAGACATGGATATTGGCGTACTTCTGGAGTCTCCCCAGGGGAATCAGTCCTCGTCTCGAGTGGGGCATGCACGTGCGCTTTCCTCCAGAGCTGTAGCAGCAGTGTCACGCTTCCCTTCACGTGGATTTAGGGATCAGGTGCTTTCCATCGAGGCTTTCCACGAGGCTTTCCCACGAGGCTTTCCCACGAGGCTTTCCCACAGGGCTGTCCCTCGTGTCACCGTGGTGTGAGTCGATCCTCGGCTTGAAAGTCGAGGCAGTGCAGGGAAAAGAGGTTTCCCTGGAATGGACGCAGAATCTGGGGAACTCTGGGAATGGTGGCACGACCCTGGAGTTCGTCTCACCTTTCCTGTGGGAGCGCTCCTCTTGAGATGCCACGGAAACGCCGGGAATTCTTTCCGAGCACGCAGGGAAAGGATCCCTCCTCTCGAGGTAGGAGGCAGAAACGGGGCTACTGTCGATGTGGGTGGGGCTTCGTGCTTCCTCTCGAGTGGAGACGGGTATGTCGGGGAACTTCTTGAGTTGCAGCAAGGGTGTGAAGACCCTTTGGAAATTCCAGAGGTTAGGTGTGATTAGCCTCGAGACACCTCAGCGGAAATGGCCGCATCTCGCCTGGACGGAGAACGTCCTGAATGTTCTCGAGTTGCAGCAGGTGCTCTCGACTTACGACGGGGACCTCAGGGACCCGCTCTGGTGGCCTCAGAAAGGCCAGTCCCTATGGGAGTTGCCAGGGGACCTCTCGGGATTCCTCTCCCGTCGAAGCTGGGGCCTAAGATATTGTGCGGAGTGGTGCCGGTACCTGAGGATTCCTCTCCAGTGCTTACGTGGATCTTGGGGTACTTCTGGAGTCTCCCCATTGGAGTCAGTCCTCGACTCGAGTGGGGGCATGCACGTGCGTTTTCCTCTCGAGCTGTAGCAGCAGTGTCACTTCCATTCGCGTGGATCAAGGGATCTGTGGCTTTCCCTCGAGGCTTTCCCACGAGGCTTTTCCCACGAGGCTTTCCCAAGAGGCTTTCCCACGAGCTTTCCCCACAGGGCTGCCACGTGCCACTGTGGTGTGAGTCGATCCTCGACTTGAAAGTCGAGGCAGTGCAGGGAATACAGGTTTCCCTGGAATGGACTGAGACATCTGGGGGACTCTGGGAATGGTGGCACGACCCTGGAGTTCCTCTCGCCTTTCCTCTGGAGAGCGCCTCCTCTTGAGATTCGACGGGAATGCTGCGACTTCTTTCCCGACCACGCAGGGAAAGGATCAAACCTCTCGAGCTAAAAGTGGAATCGGGGCTCCTCTGGATGTGGGCGGGGACTCTCGTGCTTCCTCTCGAGTGGAGACGGGTATGTCGGGGAAATTCTTGAGTTGCATCAAGGGTGTGAAGGACCCTTTGGAAGTTCCAGAGTTTAGGTTTGATTAGCCTCGAGACGCCTCTGCGGAAATGGGCCTCATCTCGCCTGGAGGGGAAAACCTCCTGGATTTTCTCCAGTTGCTGCAGGTGCTCTCGACGTACGACGGGATCACAGGGACCCGCTCTGGTGGCCTCAGTTAAGGCCAGTCCACATGCGCGTTTCTCGGGGGCTCTCGGGATTCCTTTCCATCGATGCCGGGACCTAAGACCTTGTGTGGAGTCGGTTGCCTGAACCTGAGGATTCTCTCCAGTGCTGACATGGATCTTGGGCTACTTCTGGAGACTCCCCAGGGGAGTCAGTCCTCGTCTCATGTGGGGGCATGCACGTGCGCTTGCCTCCAGAGCTGTAGCAGCAGTGTCACGCTTCCGTTCGCGTGGATCAAGGGATCTGTGGTTTTCCCTCGAGTTTTCCTCGAGGCTTTCCACGAGGCTTCCCACGAGGCTTTCACACAGGCTGACCCACGTGTCACCGCTGTGTGAGTCAATCCTCGGCTTGAAAGTCGAGGCAGTGCAGGGAAAACAGATTTCCCTGGAATGGACTGAGACATCTGGGGGACTCTGGGAATGTGGCAAGACCCTGGAGTTTCTCTCGCCTTTCCTGTGGAGATCCCTTGAGATGCGCCGGGAACACTGGGAACTCTTTCCCGATCACTGAGGGAAAGGATCCCTCCTCTTGAGCTAGGAGGGGGAATCGGGGCTCCTCTGAATGTGGCGGGACTCTCGTGCTTCCTCTCGAGTGGAGCCGGGTATGTTGGGATCTTCTTGAGTTGCAGCAAGGGTGTGAAGGATCCTTTGTAACGTCCAGAGTTTAGGTGTGATTAGCTTTGAGACACCTCAGCGGAAATGGTCCTCATCTCGCCTGGAGGGAGAACCTCCTAGATTTACTCGAGTTGCGGCAGGTGCTCTCGACTTACGGGGACCTCAGGACCTGCTCTGGTGGCCTCAGGAAAGGCCAGTCCCAAGCGAGTTGCACGGGGCCTCTCGGGATTCTCTCCCATCGATGCCAGGGCCTAAGAACTTGTGTGCAGTCCGTGCCGGAACCTGAGGATTCCTCTCCAGTGCTGACATGGATCTTTGGAGTACTTCTGGAGTCTCCCAGGGAGTCAGTCCTCGTCTCGAGTGGGGGCATGCACGTGCAATTTCCTCCCGAACTGTAGCAGCATTGTCAGCTTCCCTTGCGTGGATCAAGGGATCTGTGGCTTTCCCTGGAGGCTTTCACACGAGGCTTTCCCACGAGCTTTCCGACATGGTTGTCCC
>NW_017207952.1:0-4174 GCF_001704415.2 Capra hircus | reverse complement strand
GACCTCGAGATTTGCTCAGAGCACCGGAGGTCCAGAAGCAGGCAAGCAGTGGAGTGTGTTTGACACGAC
The DNA here is from genome assembly GCF_001704415.2 of Capra hircus. Lineage (NCBI taxonomy): Eukaryota > Metazoa > Chordata > Mammalia > Artiodactyla > Bovidae > Capra > Capra hircus. The sequence goes on along the minus strand of NW_017207952.1, from coordinate 4,105 downwards.
TGTGTGCCTTCCTGGCCTCATCTCCACAAGGGGCCTTCCTCCTCGAATAGGCCCCATGTCCCCTTGGGGAGGGTGTCATGCCTCTTTTCTCCTCACTGCCAAAGGGTGGAGCCAAGCTCGCTCTGTCAGAGGTACAAAAACAGCAATTGAATGGATTTTCAAGCTCTTGCTAGCTGCACCCTTTCAGGCCCACTTTACTGAAACAGGTGCTCTGTGGCCCCTGGTTGGGTATGCAGGTTCACAAACAGGGTGAGATCCTGTCCAAGCCAAGAATTTTCCTGAAAGACCTAGGCTCACTAGAGCTCTCCTCCAGAGCAAAGGGGATAGAGGAGATGTATGGAGGAGTCTTTGCCTTTCCCTGTGAGTGTGGGGCTAGTCCCTACGGCCCCAAGCTCAGGGATAACTGCCTCTAAGAAAGGAATGGCAAGAAGCGCTATTCTTGGAGGTTGGGACAGGGAGTTCGCAGCATGTGGGGAAAGAAAGACTTCTTCGGGGAAGAAGAGGCAACACGGGGGTGTGTTTGCAAGCCTCTATTTGGAAGGAACAGGTTTGCTTATACAACTCAAGACCTCCAGATCTGCTCAGAGGACTGAAGTTCCAGAGACAGGGCCAATGTATCTCCCCTTTCCCTTTGAGATCCTTGCAAAGACATTCCTAGCAGATCGTGGGAGTGCCCCATGAAGAAGCAAGCAGCGGGAGTGTGCTTGACATCACTGGCTGCCTACCTGGGCTCAGCTCCTCAAGGGGCCTTTCTCTCCTGGTAGGCCCTATGTCCCCTTTGGGAGAGGGTGGTGCCCTCTTCCCTCCACACTGCCAAAGGGTGGAGGTGGAGCAAACTCGTTCTCTCCGAGGTAAAAAAAAAAGACAAATTTGGATGGATTTTTAAGCTCCTATGCTGCACCCCTCCAGGACCCACTCGAGCAAAAACAGGTGCCTGTGGCCCCTAGGTCGGGGTATGCAGGTTCACACACTGGGTGGGATCCCGTCAAAGCCAAGATTTTCCTGACAGACCTAGGCTCACTAGAGCTCTCCTCCAGAGGAAAGGGGACAGAAAAGACGTGTGTGTGGAGGTGGCTCTGCCTTTCCAGGTCGCCAATCTCAGGGATAACTGCCCCTAAGAAAGGAACTGCTGCTGCTGCTGCTGCTAAGTTGCTTCAGTCGTGTTCGACTCTGTGCGACGCCATAGACGGTAGCCCACTAGGCTCCCCCGTCCCTGGGATTCTCCAGGCAAGAACAGTAAGTGGGTTGCCATTGCCTTCTCCAATGCATGAAAGTGAAAATGAAAGTGCAGTCGCTCAGTCGTGTCCGACCCTCAGCGACCCCACGGACTGCAGCCTACCAGGCTTCTCCGTCCATAGGATTTTCTGAAAGGAACTGCAAGAAGCGCTTTTCCAGGAGGCTGGGAAAGGGAGTTCGCAAGGATGTGGGGAAAGAGAGCCTCCTTCGGGGAAGAATAGGCGGCCACTTGTTTTGTGTTGCAAACCCTCTATTTGGAAGGAACAGGTTAGCTTATACAAAGGGAGACCTCCAGATCTGCTCAGAGGACCAAAGTTGCAGAGGCAGGTCGGTGTATTTTCCCTTCACTTTGCGATCCTTGCAAAGACATTCCTTGCTGATAGATGATTCAGCAAGGGCCTTTGAGACTGTTGTTTTTTCTTTCCTAGGTTCAAAAGATTCCTTCAGTTCCTAATATAGATATCCTAGAAATTATCTGACATCCGTGAAAATCTGATATGTCGCGGTCAAATGCTGTCAGTTATAATTCCAGTTATCATATTAAAGCATTTCAAGTCGCAGCAGTGACCAGATTACATTGTCAATTTCTATTTAATCAGGTTTTAACCATGTCCTCTATGGTTTCACACTGATGCCTTTGCAGAAATACTGCTACTTCAAGATATATGGAATATACTTTTTTTTAAGGCTTACTGATAATTTGTTTGTTTGTTTGTTTGTCTTCTGGTAAGCTGGTACCAGATGGAATTTAGTCTCCTCTCTAGGTTAAGAGCAACAAAGTTTTCTTAGAATGCAATTTTTGATAACAGACTATGAGTTTCTTTACCTTTCATTGATTTATAATTGTTTTCATCATCTGTTTTTTTTACTTCGGTAAAGTAAATAAGCCTTATTTAAGATTTTGGTACATGTAGGATGGACTAAGCTTTCCCCACTCTTGCAAGTTCCCTTAACCCTTCAGATTCTTCTTGTGGGACCAAGATCTCACTTTCCTCCAGAGGGACAATCCAAGCTTTTTATTAGTTGATCTGCCCCTGACATCAGAGTCAATTTGAGCATGAGTTGGCCTATAATTTAGGCATGAAACTATGACTACATAAAGAAAAGGTGACTTTATGATTCAGGGATGGCCACGATATGCCTTGCACTTCAGAGAAAATAGGTTTAAAATAATTTTTTTTCTCAAAACTGCACAGCCAGTTCTTTCAGGCATATGCAATTGAAAACACCTAGTCATTAGGTCAGTTTTCATTCTAATCCCAAAGAAAGGCAATGACAAAGAATATTCAAGCTGCTGCACAATTGCACTCATCTCACACACTAGTAAAGTAATGCTCAAATTCTCCAAGTTCACATGAACTGTGAACTTCCAAATGTTCAAGAGGGATTTAAAAAAATGCAGAGAAACCAGAGATCAAACTGCCAACATCCACTGGATCATTGAAAAAGCAAGAGAGTTCCAGAAAAAAAGACATCTATTTCTGCTTTATTGACTATGCCAAAGCCTTTGACTGTGTGGATAAATAAAAACTGGGAAAAATTCTGAAAGAGATGGGAATACCAGACCACCTGACCTGTCTCTTGAGAAACCTGTATGCAGGTCAGGAAGAAACAGTTCGAACTGGACATGGAAAACAGACTGGTTCTAAATAGGAAAAGGAATAAGTCAAGGGCTGTATATTGTCACCCTGCTTATTTAACTTATATGCAGAGTACATCATGAGAAACACTGGGCTGGAGGAAGCACACGCTGGAATCCAGATTGCTGGGAGAAATATCAAGAATCTCAGATATGCAGATGACACCACCCTTATGGCAGAAAAGTGAAGAAGAACTAAAGAGTCTCCTGATGAAAGTGAAAGAGGAGAGTGAAAAAGTTAGCTTAAAGCTCAGCATTCAGAAAACTAAAATCATTGCATCCAGTCTCAATCACTTCATGGCAAATAGATGGGAAAACATTGGAAACAGCAGCAGACTATTTTGGGGGGCTTGGAAATCACTGCAGGTGATGGCTGCCTCCATGAACTTAAAACATATTTATGACTTGGAAGAAAAGTGGATGACCAAACTAGACAGCATATTAAAAGCCGAGACGTTGCTTTGCCAACAAAGATCCATCCAGTCAAGGCTATGGTTTTTCCATATGTCATGGATGGATATGAAAGATGTACTATAAAGAAAGTGACAGCTGAAAATTGGATGCTTTTGAACTGTGGTGTTGGAGAAGATGCTTGTAGGTCGCTTAGACTACAAGGAGACGCAACCACTCCATCCTAAAGGAAATCAGGTCTGAATATACATTGGAAGGACTAATACTGAACCTGAAACTCCAATACTTTGGCCATTTGATGTGAAGAGCTGACTCACTTGGAAGTTGCTTTGATTTGCCTGTGAGTGTGGGAGCCTCCCTGGGCAAAGGGCCTCAGGGGTCATTGCCACTGAATCACGACCTCCAAGCAAGCGCATTCCAGCTGTGTGACATTCAGGAAGCAGGAGACTGGGAAAACTATCTTCCTTAGAGGAAGGAAAGTCATCCCACAGAGAGTGTGTTTTCAGGCCTCTCTTTGCAGCAAGTGTTTTGCTTCTCAGACATCAGAGCTGCAGGCTTGCTCTGAGGGCCTCAATTGCAGAGTCAGGGCTGTGTGTCTCACTGCACTTTCCAAGCATTGCAGACACATTCCTAGGTTGGAGCAGTGCTTCCCATGAGAAAGAAGCCTCGGGAGTGTGTCTGAGCGGGCTGAGTGCCATGCTAGGGTCACCTAGTCGAGGGCACCTTGCACATCCAATGGGCCCCAGGCGAGTAGCTATGGAGCGGCCCTTCGGTTGAGATATCCCAAAGCAGGGAACAAAGCTAGCTCTGTCAGAAGGA
>NW_017207951.1:0-4175 GCF_001704415.2 Capra hircus | reverse complement strand
GGTATGTCGGGGGAACTTCTTGAGTTGCAGCAAGGATGGGAAGGACCCTTTGTAAGTTACAGAGGTTAGGTGTGATTAGCCTGGAGATGCCTCAGCAGAAAATGGGCCTCATCTCGCCTGGAGGGGAGAACCTCCAGGATTTTCTCGAGTTAGGGCAGGTGCTCTCGACTTACGACGGGGATCTCAGGGACCCGCACTGGGGCCTCAGGAAAGGCCATTCCCCATTCGAGTTGCTCGGGCCTCTCGCGATTCCTCTTCCGTCGATGCTGGGCCTAAGAACTTTGTGTGGAGTCGTGCCAGAACCTGAGGTTTCCTCTCCAGTGCTGACATGGATCTTGGGGTACTTCTGGAGTCTCCCCATGGGGAGTCACTCCTCATCTCGAGTGGGGGCATGCACCTGCGCTTTCTTCCCGAGGTGTAGCAGCAGTGTCATGCTCCCGTCGCCTGGATCAAGGGATCAGTGGCTTTCCCTCGAGGCTTCCTCACGAGGCTTTCCCACAAGGCTTTCCCACGAGGCTTTCCCACAGGGCTGTCCCACGTGCCACCGTGGTGTGAGTCTATCCTTGGCAGGAAAGTCGAGGCAGTGCAGGGAAACAGGTTTCCCTGGAATGGACTGAGACATCTGGGGGACTCTGTGTGAATGGTGGCACCACCCTGGAGTTCCTCTCGCCTTTTTCCTGTGGAGAGCGACTCCTCTTGAGAAGCGACGGGAAACGCTGGGTATTCTTTCCCGACCACGAAAGGAAATGATCCCTCCTCTCGAGCTAGGAGGCGGAAACGGGGTTCCTCTGGATGTGAGCGGACTCTCGTGCTTCCTCTCAAGTGGAGACGGGTATGTCGGGGAACTTCTTGAGTTGCAGCAAGGGTGTGAATCACCCTTTGGAAGTTACAGAGGTTTGGTGTGATTAGCCTCGAGACACCTCAGCAGAAATGGGCCTCATCTCGCCTCAGGGGAAATCCACCTGGATTTTCTCTTGTTGCGGCAGGTGCTCTCGACTTCCGATGGGGACCTCAGCGACCCGCTCTGGTGGCCCTCAGGAAAGGCCAGATCCCAGGCGAGGTGTTTCGGGGCCTCTCGGGACTCCTCTCCCGTCGAGGCCGGGCCTAAGATCTTGTGTGGAGTCGGTGCCGGAACCTGAGGATTCCTCTCCATTGCTGACATGAATCTTGGGCTACTTCTCGAGTCTCCCCAGGGGAGTCTTTCGTCGTCTCGAGTGGGGGCATGCACGTGAGCTTTCCTCCCGAGCTGAAGCAGCAGATTCACGCTTCCCTTCCCGTGGATCAAGGGATCTCTGCGCTATCCCTCGAGGCTTTCCCACGAGGCTTCCCACAGGTTTGTACCACGTGCCACCGTAGTGTGAGTCGTTCCTCGGCATGAAAGTCGAGGCAGTGCAGGGAAAACAGGTTTCCCTGGAATGGACTGAGACATCTGGGGGTCTCTGGAATGGTGGCACGACCCTGGAGTTTCTCTCGCCTTTCCTGTGGAGAGCGCCTCCTCTTGAGTTGCGACGGAAACTCCGAGAATTTTTTTACCGAACACGCAGGGAAAGGATCCCTTCTCTCAAGCTAGGAGGGGTAAATGGGGCTCCTCTGGATGAGGGCGGGACACTCGTAGTTCCTCTCGAGTGGAGACGGATATGTTGGGGAACTTCTTGAGATGCAGCAAGGGTGTGAAGGACCCTTTGGAAGTTCCAGACGTTAGGTGTGATTAGCCTCGAGACGCCCTCAGCGGAAATGGGCCTCATCTCACCTGGAGGGGAGAACCTCCTGGATTTTCTCGAGTTGCGGCAGGTGCTCTCGACCTACGACCGGACGTCAAGTACGCGCTCTGGTGTCCCTCAGGAAAGGCCAGTCCCCTTGCGAGTTGCTCGGGGATCACTCGGGATTCCTCTCTCGTCGATGCCGGGGCCTAAGACCTTGTGTGGAGTCTCGGTGCCGGAACCTGAGGATTCCACTCCAGTGCTGACATGGATCTTGGGGTACTTCTGGAGTCTCCCCAGTGGAGTCAGTCCTCGTCTCGAGTGGGGCATGCACGAGCGCTTTTCTCCGAGCTGTAGCAGCAATGTCACACTTCTATTCGCATGGATCAAGGGATCTGTGGCTTTCCCCGAGGCTTTCCCACAAGGCTTTCCCACGAGGATTTCCCACAGGGCTGTCGCACGTGCCACCGTGGTGTGAGTCGATCCTCGGCTTGAAAGTCGAGGCAGTGCAGGGAAAACAGGTTTCCCTGGAATGGACTGAGAAATCTGGGGACTCTGGGAAATGGGGGAACGACCCTGGAGTTCCTCTCGCCTTTCCTGTGGAGAGTGCCTCCTCTTGAGATTCAACGGGAACGCTGGAATTTCTTTCCCGACCACGCAGGGAAAGGATCCCTCTCTCGAGCTAGGAGGCGGAAACGGGGCTCCTCTGGATGTGGGCGGAACTCTCGTGCTTTCCTCTCGAGTGGAGACGCGGTACGTCGGGGAACTTCTTTGAGTTGCAGCAAGGGTGTGAAGGACCCGTTGGAAGTTCCAGAGCTTAGGTGTGATTAGCCTCGAGACGCCTCAGCGGAAATGGACCTCATCTTGCCTGGAGGGAGAAACCTCCTGGATTTTCTCGAGTTGCGGCAGGTGCTCTCGACTTACGACGGGGAACACAGGGACCCCCTCTGGTGGCCTCAGGAAAGGCCAGTCCCATGCGAGTTGCACGGGGCCCTCTAGGGATTCCTCTCCCGTCGATGCCGGGGCCTAAGACCTTGTGTTGAGTCGGTGCGGAACCTGAGGATTCCTCTCCAGTGCTGACATGGATCTTGGGGTACTTCTGGAGTCTCCCCAGGGGAGTCAGTCCTCCTCTAAGTGGGTGGCATGCACGTGCGCTTTCCTCCCTAGCTGTAGCAGCAGTGTCACGCTTCCCTTCGCGTGGATCAAGGGATCTGTGGCTTTCCCTCCAGGCTTTCCCAGGAGGCTTTTCCACAATGCGTTCCCACAGGGCTGTCCCACGTGCCACCGTGGTGTGAGTCGATCCTCGGCTTGAAAGTCGAGGCAGTGCAGGGAAAACAGGTTTCCCTGGAATGGACTGAGAAATCTGGGGGACTCTGGGAATGGGGAACGACCCTGGAGTCCTCTCGCCTTTCCTGTGGAGAGTGCCTCCTCTTGAGATGCAACGGGAACGCCAGAAATTCTTTCCCGAACACGCAGGGAAAGGATCCCTCCTCTCGAGCTAGGAAGCTGAAACGGGGCTCCTCTGGATGTGGGCGGGACTCTCGTGCTTCCTCTCGACTGGAGACGGGTATGTCGGGGAACTTCTTGAGTTGCAGCAAGGGTGTGAAGTACCCTATGGAAGTTCCAGAGGTTAGGTGTGATTAGCCTCCAGACGCCTCAGCGGAAATGGGCCTCATCTCGCCTGGAGGGAGAACCTCCTGGATTTTCTCGAGTTGCTGCACGTGCTCTCGACTACGACGGGGACCTCAGGGACCCACTCTGGTGGCCTTAGGAAAGGCCAGTCCCCATGCGAGTTGCTCGGGCCTCTCGGGATTCCTCTCCCGTCGATGCCGGGGCCTAAGACCTTGAGTGGTGATGGTGCTCCAACCTGAGGATTCCTCTCCTGTCCTGACATGGATCTTGGGGTACTTCTGGAATCTCCCCAGCGTAGTCAGTCCTCGTATCGCGGGGGCATGCACGTACTCTTTCCTCCCGAGGGTGTAGCAGCAGTGTCACGCTTCCCTTCGAGTGGATTAAGGGATCTGTGGCTTTCCCTCGAGGCTTTCCCATGAGGCTTTCCCACGAGGCTTTCCCACAGGGCTGTCCACGCTGCCACCGTGGTGTGAGTCGATCCTCGGCTTGAAAGTCGAGACATTGCAGGGAAATCAGTTTTCCCTGGAATGAAAATGAGACATCTGGGGGACTCTGGGAATGGTGGCACCACCCTGGAGTTCCTCTCGCCTTTCCTGTGGAGAGCGCCTTCTCTTGAGATGCGACAGGAACGCCCGGAATTCTTTCCCATCCACGCAGGGATTGGATCCCTCTCTCGAGCTAGGAGGCGGAAACGGGCCTCCTCTCGATGTGGGCGGGACGCTCGTGTTCCTCTCGAGTGGCGACAGGGATGTCGAGAAATTTCTTGAGTTGCAGCAAGGGTGTGAAGACCCTTTGGAAGTTCCAGACGTTATGGTGTGATTAGCTCGAGACCTCAGCGGAAAT
>NW_017207950.1:0-4175 GCF_001704415.2 Capra hircus | reverse complement strand
AGGCACTCTCCACAGCAAAGGCGAGAGGAACCCCAGGGTCCTGCCACCATTCCCAAAGGTCCCCCCCAGATGCCTCAGTCCATCCAGGGAAACTGTTTTCCTGCACTGCTCGACTTTCAAGCCGAGGATCGACTCACACCACGGTGGCACGTTTGACAGCCCTGTGGGAAAGCCTCGTGGGAAAGCCTCGAGGGAAAGCCCCTGATAACTTGATTCACGCGAAGGGAAGCGTGACACTGCTGCTACAGCTCGGAGAAAAAGCTTCCGTGTTTGCCCCACTCGAGACGAGGACTGACTCCCCTGGGGAGACTCCAGAAGTACCCCAAGATCCATGTCAGCACTGGAGAGGAATCCTCAGGTTCCAGCATCGACTCCACACAAGGTCTTAGGCCCGGCATCGACGGGAGAGGAATCCGGAGAGGCCCAATAGCAACTCGCATGAGGACTGGCCTTTCCGGAGGCCACCAGAGCGGGTCCCTGAGGTCCCCGTCGTAAGTCGAGAGCACCTGCCGCAACTCTAAAAACTCCAGGAGGTTCTCCCCTCCAGGCGAGATGAGGCCCATTTCCGCTGAGGCGTCTCAAGGCTAATCAAACCTAACCTCTGGAACTTCCAAAGGGTCCTTCACACCCTTGTTATAACTCAAGAAGTTCCCCGACATACTCGTCTCCACTCGAGAGGAAGCACTAGAGTCCCGCCCACATCTAGAGGAGCCCCGTTTCCGCCTCATAGCTCGAGAGGACGGATCCTTTCCCTGCGTGTTCTGTTAAGAATTCCCGGCGTTCCCTCTGCATCTCAAGAAGAGGCGTCCTCCACTGGAAAGGCAAGAGGAACTCCAATGTCGTGCCACCATTCCCAGGGTCCCCCAGATGTCTCAGTCCATTCCAGGGAAACCTGTATTCCCTGCACTGCCTCGACTTTCAAGCCGAGGATCCACGCATACCACGGTGGCACGTGGGACAGCCCTGTGGGAAAGACTCGTGGGAAAGCCTCGAGGGAAAGCCACAGATCCCTTGATCCACGTGAAGGGAAGCGTGACTCTGCTACTACAGCTCGAGAGGAAAGTGCACGTGATTGCCCCCACTGGAGACGAGAACTGACTCCCCTGGGAGACACCAGAAGTACCCCAAGATCCATGTCAGCACTGGAGAGTTATCCTCAGGTTCTGGCATCAACTCCACACAAGGTCTTAGGCCCCGGCATCGACGGGATAGGAATCCCGAGAGGCCCAATAGCAACTCGCATGTGGACCGGCCTTTCCTGAGGCAACCAGAGCGGGTCCCTGAGGTCCCCGTCGTAAGGTGAGAGCACCTGCCGCAACTCGAGAAAATCCAGGAGGTTCTCCTCTCCAGGCGAGATGAGGCCCGTTTCCGCTGAGGCGTCACCAGGGTAATCACACCTAAGCTCTGGAACTTCCAAAGGGTCCTTCACCCCCTTCCTACAACTCAAGAAGTTCCCCGACATACCCGTCTCCACTCGAGAGGAAGCACGAGAGTCCCGCCCACATCCAGAGGAGCCCCGTTTCGGCCTCCTAGCTCGAGAGGAGGGATCCTTTCCCTGCGTGGTTGGGAAAGAATTCGCGGCGTTCCCGTCGCATCTCAAGAGGAGACATTCTCCACAGGAAAGGTGAGAGGTACTCCAGGGTCGTGCCACCATTCCCAGTGTCCCCCAGATGTCTCAGTCCATTCCAGGGAAACCTGTTTTCCCTGCACTGCCTCGACTTTCAAGCCGAGGATCGACTCACACCACGGTGGCACGTGGAGCAGCCTGTGGGAAAGCTTCTAGGGAAAGCCTCGTGGGAAAGCCTCGAGGGAAAGCCACAGATCCCTTGATCCACGTGAAGGGAAGCGTGACTCTGTGCTAGAGCTCGGGAGGAAAGCGCACGTGGATGCCCCCACTCGAGACGAGGACTGACTCCCCTGAGGAGACTCCAGAAGAACCCCTAGATCCAAGTCAGCACTGGAGAGGATTCCTCAGGTTCCAGCACACGACTCCACACAAGGTCTTAGGCCCGGCATCGACGTGAGAGGAATCCCGAGAGGCCCCGCGCAACTCGCGTGGGGACTGGCCTTTCCTGAGGCCACCAGAGCGGTCCCTGAGGTCCCCGTCATAAGTCGAGAGCACCTGCCGCAACTCGAGAAAATCCAGGAGGTTCTCCCCTCCAGGCGAGATGAGGCCCATTTCGGCTGAGGCGTCTCGAGGCTAATCACATCTAACATCTGGAACTTCCAAAGGTTCCTTCACACCCTTGCTGCACCTCAAGAAGTTCCCCGACATACCCGTCTCCACTTGAGAGGAAGCACGAGAGTCACGCCCACATCCAGAGGAGCCCCGTTTCCGCCTCCTAGCTCGAGAGGAGGGATCCTTTCCCTGCCTGTTCGGTCAAGAATTCGCGGCGTTCCCGTCGCATCTCAAGAGGAGGTGCTCTCCACAGGAAAGGCGAGAGGAACTGCAGGGTCGTGCCACCATTCCCAGAGTCCCCAAGATGACTCAGTCCATTCCAGGGAAACCAGTTTTCCTTGCACTGCCTCGACTTTCAAGCCGAGGATCGACTCACACCATGGTGGCACGTGGGACAGCCCTGTGGGAAAGCCTCGTGGGAAAGCCTCGTGTAAAAGCCTCGAGCGAAAGCCACAGATCCCTTGATCCACGCGAAGGGAAGCGTGACACTGCTGCTACAGCTCGGGAGGAAATCGCTCGTGCATGCCCCCACTCGAGACGAGGACTGACGCCCTGGGGAGACTCCAGAAGTACCCCAAGATCCATGTCAGCACTGCAGAGGAATCCTCAGTTTCCGGCACCGACTCCACACAAGGTCTTAGGCCCCCGCATCGACGTGAGAGGAATCCCGAGAGGTCCTCGAGCAACTCGCATGGGGACTGGCCTTTCCTGAGGCCACAGTGCGGGTCCCTGAGGTCCCCGTCGTAAGTCGAGAGCACCTGCCGCAACTCGAGAAAATCAAGGAGGTTCTCCCCTCCAGGCGAGATGATGCCCATTTCCGCTGAGGCGTCTCGAGGCTAATCGCAGCTAATCACTGGAACTTCAAAGGGTCCTTCACACCCTTGCTGCAACTCAAGAAGTTCCCCGACATACCCGTCTCCCCTCGAGAGGAAGCAATAGAGTTTTGCCCCATCCAGAGGAGCCCTGTTTCCGCCTCCTAGCTCGAGAGGAGGGATCCTTTCCCTGCGTGGTCGGGAAAGAATCCCGGCGTTCCCGTCACATCTCAAGAGGAGGCACTCTCCACAGGAAAGGCAGAGGAACCCAGGGTCCTGCCACCATTCCCAGTCCCAGAAAAACCTGTTTTCCCTGCACTGCTCGACTTTCAAGCCGAGGATCGACTCACACCACGGTGGCACGTGGGACAGCCCTGTGGGAAAGCCTCGTGGGAAAGCCTCGGGGAAAAGCCCTGATAACTTGATTCACGCGAAGGGAAGCGTGACACTGCTGCTACAGCTCGGGAGAAAAGCTTCCGTGTTTGCCCCCACTCGAGACGAGGACTGACTCCCCTGGGGAGACTCCAGAAGTACCCAAGATCCATGTCAGCACTGGAGAGGAATCCTCAGGTTCCGGCACCGATTCCACACAAGGTCTTAGGCCCCAGCATCGACGGAAGAGCAATCCCGAGAGGCTCCCGAGCAACTCGCATGTGGACTGGCGTTTCCTGAGGCCACCATAGCGGATCCCTGAGGTACCTGTCGTTAGTCGAGAGCACCTGCCGCAACTCGAGAAAATCCAGGAGGTTCTCCCCTCCAGGCGAGATGAGGCCCATTTCCGCTGAGGCGTCTAGAGGCTAATCATATCTAACATCTGGAACTTCCAAAGGGTCCTTCACACCCTTGCTGCAACTCAAGAAGTTCCCCGACATACCCGTCTCCCCTCGACAGGAAGCACGAGAGTCCCGCCCACATCCAGAGGAGCCCGTTTCCGCCTCCTAGCTCGAGAGGAGGGATCCTTTCCCTGCGTGTCGGGAAGAATTCCAGCGTTCCCGTCGCATCTCAAGAGGAGCGCTCTCCACAGGAAAGGCGAGAGGAAACTCCAGGGTCGTGCCACATTCCCAGAGTCCCCCAGATGTCTCAGTCCATTCCAGGGAAACCTGTTTTCTCTGCACTGCCTCGACTTTCAAGCCGAGGATCAACTCACACCCCGGTGGCACGTGGGACAGCCCTGTGGGAAAGCC
>NW_017207949.1:0-18105 GCF_001704415.2 Capra hircus | reverse complement strand
GTTTCCAATGTTTTCCCATCTATTTGCCATGAAAGTGATGAGACTGGATGCAGGATTTTAGTTTTCTGAATGCTGAGCTTTAAGCTAACTTTTTCACTCTCCTCTTTCACTTTCATCAGGAGACTCTTTAGTTCTTATACACTTTCTGCCATAAGGGTGGTGTCGTCTGCATATCTGAGATCTTGATATTTCTCCCAGCAATCTGGATTCCAGCGTGTGCTTCCTCCAGCCCAGTGTTTCTCATGATGTACTCTGCATATAAGTTAAATAAGCAGGCTGACAATATACAGCCTTGACATATTCCTTTTCCTATTTAGAACCAGTCTGTTGTTCCATGTCCAGTTCGAACTGTTTCTTCCTGACCTGCATACAGGTTTCTCAAGAGACAGGTCAGGTGGTCTGGTATTCCCATCTCTTTCAGAATTTTTCCCAGTTTATTGTGATCCACACAGTCAAAGGCTTTGGCATAGTCAATAAAGCAGAAATAGATGTCTTTTTTTCTGGAACTCTCTTGCTTTTTCAATGATCCAGTGGATGTTGGCAGTTTGATCTCTGGTTCTCTCTGCATTTTTTTAAATCCCTCTTGAACATTTGGAAGTTCACAGTTCATGTGAACTTGGAGAATTTTGAGCATTACTTTACTAGTGTGTGAGATGAGTGCAATTGTGCAGCAGCTTGAATATTCTTTGTCATTGCCTTTCTTTGGGATTGGAATGAAAACTGACCTAATGACTAGGTGTTTTCAATTGCATATGCTGAAAGAACTGGCTGTGCAGTTTTGAAGAAAAAAAAAATCATTTTAACCCATTTTCTCTGAAGTGCAAGGCATATCATGGCCATCCCTGAATCATAAAGTCACCTTTTCTTTATGTAGTCATAGTTTCATGCCTAAATTATAGGCCAACTCATGCTCAAATTGACTCTGATGTCAGGGGCAGATCAACTAATAAAAAGCTTGGATTGTCCCTCTGGAGGAAAGTGAGATCTTGGTCCCACAAGAAGAATCTGAAGGGTTAAGGGAACTTGCAAGAGTGGGGAAAGCTTAGTCCATCCTACATGTACCAAAATCTTAAATAAGGCTTATTTACTTTACCGAAGTAAAAAAACAGATGATGAAAACAATTATAAATCAATGAAAGGTAAAGAAACTCATAGTCTGTTATCAAAAATTGCATTCTAAGAAAACTTTGTGCTCTTAACCTAGAGAGGAGACTAAATTCCATCTGGTACCAGCTTACCAGAAGACAAACAAACAAACAAACAAATTATCGTAAGCTTAAAAAAAGTATATTCCATATATCTTGAAGTAGCAGTATTTCTGCAAAGGCATCAGTGTGAAACCATAGAGGACATGGTTAAAACCTGATTAAATAGAAATTGACAATGTAATCTGGTCACTGCTGCGACTTGAAATGCTTTAATATGATAACTGGAATTATAACTGACAGCATTTGACCAGGACATATCAGATTTTCACGGATGTCAGATAATTTCTAGGATATCTATATTAGGAACTGAAGGAATCTTTGAACCTAGGAAAGAAAACAACAGTCTCAAAGGCCCTTGCTGAATCATCTATCAGCAAGGAATGTCTTTGCAAGGATCGCAAAGTGAAGGGAAAATACACCGACCTGCCTCTGCAACTTCGGTCCTCTGAGCAGATCTGGAGGTCTCCCTTTGTATAAGCTAACCTGTTCCTTCCAAATAGAGGTTTGCAACACAAAACAAGTGGCCGCCTATTCTTCCCCGAAGGAGGCTCTCTTTCCCCACATCCTGCGAACTCCCTTTCCCAGCCTCCTGGAAAAGCGCTTCTTGCAGTTCCTTTCAGAAAATCCTATGGACGGAGAAGCCTGGTAGGCTGCAGTCCGTGGGGTCGCTGAGGGTCGGACACGACTGAGCGACTGCACTTTCATTTTCACTTTCATGCATTGGAGAAGGCAATGGCAACCCACTTACTGTTCTTGCCTGGAGAATCCCAGGGACGGGGGAGCCTAGTGGGCTACCGTCTATGGCGTCGCACAGAGTTGAACACGACTGAAGCAACTTAACAGCAGCAGCAGCAGCAGTTCCTTTCTTAGGGGCAGTTATCCCTGAGATTGGGACCTGGAAAGGCAGAGCCACCTCCACACACACGTCTTTTTTGTCCCCTTTCCTCTGGAGGAGAGCTCTAGTGAGCCTAGGTCTGTCAGGAAAATTCTTGGCTTTGACGGGATCACACCCGGTGTGTGAACCTGCATACCCGACCTAGGGGCCACAGGGCACCTGTTTTGCTCGAGTGGGTCCTGGAGGGGTGCAGCATAGCAAGAGCTTAAAAATCCATCCAATTTGTCTTTTTTTTTTACCTCAGAGAGAACGAGTTTGCTCCACCTCCACCCTTTGGCAGTGTGGAGGGAAGAGGGCACCACCCTCTCCCAAAGGGGACATAGGGCCTACCAGGAGAGAAAGGCCCCTTGAGGAGCTGAGCCCAGGTAGGCAGCCAGTGATGTCAAGCACACTCCTCCCGCTGCTTGCTTCTTCATGGGCACTCCCACGATCTGCTAGGAATGTCTTTGCAAGGATCTCAAAGGGAAGGGAAGATACATGGCCCTGTCTCTGGAACTTCAGTCCTCTGAGCAGATCTGGAGGTCTTGAGTTGTATAAGCAAACCTGTTCCTTCCAAATAGAGGCTTGCAAACACACCCCCGGTGGTTGCCTCTTCTTCCCCGAAGAAGTCTTTCTTTCCCCACATGCTGCGAACTCCCTGTCCCAACCTCCAAGAATAGCGCTTCTTGCCATTCCTTTCTTAGAGGCAGTTATCCTGAGCCTGGGGCCGTAGGGAGTAGCCCCACACTCACAGGGAAAGGCAAAGACTCCTCCATACATCTCCTCTATCCCCTTTGCTCCGGAGGAGAGCTCTAGTGAGCCTAGGTCTTTCAGGAAAATTCTTGGCTTGGACAGGATCTCACCCTGTTTGTGAACCTGCATACCCAACCAGGGGCCACAGAGCACCTGTTTCAGTAAAGTGGGCCCTGAAAGGGTGCAGCCTAGCAAGAGCTTGAAAATCCATTCAATTGCTGTTTTTGTACCTCTGACAGAGCGAGCTTGGCTCCACCCTTTGGCAGTGAGGAGAAAAGAGGCATGACACCCTCCCCAAGGGGACATGGGGCCTACTTCGAGAGGAAGCTGCAACTCGAGAAAATCCAGGAGGTTCTCCCCTCCAGGCGAGATGAGGCCCATTTCCGCTGAGGCGTCTCGAGGCTAATCACAACTAACCTCTGGAACTTCGAAAGGGTCCTTCACACCCTTGCTGCAAGTCAAGAAGTTCTCCGACATACCCATCTCCACTCGAGAGGAAGGACGAGGGTCCCACCCACATCCAGCGGAGCCCCGTTTCCGCCTCGTAGCTCGAGAAGAGGGATCCTTTCCCTTCGTCGTCGGGAAAGAATTCCCGGGCTTCCCGTCGCATCTCAAGAGGAGGCACTCTCCACAGGAAAGGCGAGAGGAACTCCAGGGCCTTGCCAGCATTCCAAGAGTCCCCCAGATGTCTCCGTCCATTCCAGAAGAACCTGCTTTCCCTTCACTGCCTCGACGTTCACGCCGAGGATAGACTCACACCACCGGTGACATGTGGGAACAGCCCCTGTTCGAAAGCCTCGTGGGAAAGCCTCGATGCAAAGCGACTGATCCCTTGAACCACATGTCGGCAAGCGTGGACACTGCTGCTACAGCTTGTGAGGAAATCTCAGGTGTATGCCCCCACACGAGGTGAGGACTGACTCCCCTGGTGAGACTCCCAGAAGTACCCAAGATCCATGTCAGCACTGGGAGAGAAATCCTCAGTTTCCGGGCACCGACTCCACACAAGGTCTTAGGCCCCGGCATCGACGGGAGAGGAATCCCGAGAGGCCCCCAAGCAAGTCGAATGGGGACTGGCCTTTCCTGAGGCCTCCAGAGCCGGGTCCCTAAGGTCCCCGTCGCAAGTCGAGAGCACCTGCCGCAACTCGAGAAAATCCAGGAGGTTCTCCCCTCCAGGCGAGATGAGGCCCATTGCCGCTGAGGCGTCTTGAGGCTAATCACACCTAACGTCTGGAACTTCCAAAGGGTCCTTCACACCCTTGCTGCAACTCAAGAAATTCCCCCGCATACCCGTCTCCACTCGAGAGGAAGCACGAGAGTCCCGCCCACATCCAGAGGAGCCCCCGATTCCGCCTCCTAGCTCGAGAGGCGGGATCCTTTCCCTGCGTGTTTGGGAAAGAATTCCCGGCGTTCCCGTCACATCTCAAGAGGAGGCGCTCTCCACAGGAAAGGCGAGAGGAACTCCAGGGTCGTGCCAACCATTCCCAGAGTCCCCCAGATATCTCAGTCCATTCCAGGGAAACCTGTATTTCCCTGCACTGCCTCGACTTTAAGGCCGAGGATCGACTCACACCACTGTGGCACGTGGGACAGCCCTGTGGGAAAGCCTCGTGAAAAGCCTCGTGGGAAAGCCTCGAGGGAAAGCCATCAGATCCCTTGATCCACGCGAAGGGAAGCGTGACACTGCTCCTACAGCTCGGGAGGGAAGCGCACGTCGCATGCCCCCACTCGAGACGAGGACTGACTCCCCTGGGGAAACTCCAGAAGTACCCCAAGATCCATGTCAGCACTGGAGAGGAACCCTCAGGTTCCGGCACCGACTCCACACAAGGTCTTAGTTCCAGGCATCGATGGGAGAGACATCACGAGAGGCTCCTGAGCAACTCCCAAGGGGACTGGCCTTTCCTGAGGCCACCAGAGCGGGTCCCCGAGGTCCCCATCGTAAGTTGAGAGGACCTGCCGCAACCCGAGAAAATTCAGGAGGTTCTCCCCTCCAGGCAAGATAAGGCCCAGTTCTGCTGAGGCGTCTCGAGGCCAGTCACAACTAACCTTTGGAACTTCCAAAGGGTCCTTCACACCCTTTCTGCAACTCAAGAAGTTCCCCAACATACCCGTCTCCACTCGAGAGGAAGCACGAGAGTCCCGCCCACATCCAGAGGAGCCCTTTTTCCGCTCCTAGCTCGAGAGGAAGGATCCTTTCCCTGCCTGTTTGGGAAAAAATTCCCGGCGTTC
Organism: Capra hircus; assembly: GCF_001704415.2. NCBI lineage: Eukaryota > Metazoa > Chordata > Mammalia > Artiodactyla > Bovidae > Capra > Capra hircus. The sequence goes on along the minus strand of NW_017207949.1, from coordinate 13,038 downwards.
ACGTCGCATCTCAAGATGATGCGCTCTCCACAGGAAAGGCGAGAGGAACTCCAGGTCTTGCCACCATTCCCAGAATCCCCCAGATGTCTCAGTCCATTCCAGGGAAACCTGTTTTCCCTGCACTGCCTCGACTTTCAAGCCGAGGATCGACTCACACCACGGTGGCACGTGGGACAGCCCTGTGGGAAAGCCTCGTGGGAAAGCCTCGTGGGAAAGCCTCCTGGGAAAGCCTCGAGGGAAAGCCAAAGATCCCTTGATCCACGCGAATGGAAGCGCGACACTGCTGCTACAGCTTGGGAGGAAAGCGTACGTGCATGCCCCCACTCAGGACGAGGACTGACTCACCTGGGGAGACTCCAGAAGTACCCCAAGATCCATGTCAGCACTGGGAGAGGAATCCTCAGGTTCTGGCACTGACTCCACACAAGGTCTTAGGCCGCAGCATGGACGAGAGAGGAATCCCGAGAGGCCCCCGTGCAACTCGCATGGGGACTGGCCTTTCCTGAGGCCACCAGAGCGGGTCCCTGAGTTCCCCGTCATAAGTCGAGAGCACCTGCCGCAACTCGAGAAATTCCAGGAGGTTCTCCCCTCCAGGCGAGATGAGGCCCATTTCCGCAGAGGCGTCTCGAGGCTAATCATATCTAACATCTGGAACTTCCACAGGGTCCTTCACACCCTTGCTGCAACTCAAGAAGTTCCCAGACATACCCGTCTCCACTCGAGAGGAAGCACGAGAGTCCCGCCCACCTCCAGAGGAGCCCCGTTTCCGCCTCCTAGCTCGAGAGGAGGGATCCTTTCCCTGCGTGCTCGGGAAAGAATTCCCGGCTTTCCCTTCACATGTCAAGAGGAGGCGCTTTCCACAGGAAAGGCGAGAGGAACTCCAGGGTCGTGCCATATTCCCAGAGTCCCCCAGATGTCTGCGTCCATTCCAGGGAAACCTGTTTTCCCTGCACTGCCTCGACTTTCAAGCCGAGGATCGTCTCACACCACGGTGGCACGTGGGACAGACCTGTGGGAAAGCCTCGTGGGAAAGCCTCGAGGGAAAGCCCCTGATTCCTTGATCCACGTGAAGGGAAGTGTGACACTGCTGCTACAGCTCCGGAGGAAAGAGCACGTGCCTGCCCCCACTCGAGACGAGGACAGACTCCACTTCGGAGACTCCAGAAGTACCCCAGATCCATGTCAGCACTGGAGAGGAATACTCATGTTCCGGCACCCACTCCACACAAGATCTTAGGCCCCGGCATCGACGGGAGAGGAATCCCGAGAGGCCCCCGAGCAACTCGCATGGGGCCTGGCCTTTCCTGAGGCCACCAGAGTGGGTCCCTGAGGTCCCCGTCCTAAGTCGAGAGCACCTGCTGCAACTCGAGAAAATCCAGGAAGTTCTCCCCTCCAGGCGAGATGAGGCCCATTTCCGCTCAGGCGTCTTGAGGCTAATCACATCTAACCTCTGGAACTTCCAAAGGGTCCTTCACACCCTTGCTGCAACTCAAGAAGTTCCCTGACATACCCGTCTCCACTCGAGAGGAAGCACGAGAGTCCCGCCCACATCCAGAGGAGCCCCGTTTGCGCCTCCTACCTCGAGAGGAGGGATCCTTTCCCGGCGTGGTCGGGAAAGAATTCCCGGTGTTCCTGTCGGATCTCAAGTGGAGGCTCTCTCCACAGGAAAGGCGAGAGGAACTCCAGGGTCGTGCCACCATTCCCAGAGTACCCCAGATATCTCAGTGCATTCCTGGGAAACCTGTTTTCCCTGCACTGCCTCGACTTTGAAGCCGAGGATCGACTCAAACCATGGTGGCACGTGGGACAGCCCTGTGGGAAAGCCTCGTGGGAAAGCCTCGTGGGAAAGCCTCGAGGGAAAGCCACTGATCCCTTGATCCACTCGAAGGGAAGTGCCACACTGCTCCTACAACTCGGGAGGAAAGTGCACGTGCATGCCCGCACTCGAGACGAGGACTGACTCCCCTGGGGAGACTCCAGAAGTACCCAAGAACCATGTCAGCACTGGAGAGGAATCCTCAGGTTCCGGCACCGACTCCACACAACGTCTTAGGCCCCGGCATCGACGGGAGAGGAAACCCGAGAGGCCCCCGAGCAACTCGCATGGGGACTGGCCTTTCCTGAGGCCACCAGAGCGGGTCCCTGAGGTCCCGGTAGTAATTCGAGAGCACATGCCGCAACTCGAGAAAATCCAGGAGGTTCTCCCCTCCAGGAGAGATGAGGCCCATTTCCGCTGAGTCGTCTCAAGGCTAATCACACCTAACCTCTGGAACTTCCAAAGGGTCCTACACACCCTTACTGCAACTCAGGAAGTTCCCCTACATACCCGTCTCCACTCGAGAGGAAGCACGAATGTCCCGCCCACATCCAGAGGAGCCCCGTTTCCGCCTCCTAGCTTGAGAGGAGGGATTCTTTCCCCGCGTGGTTGGGAAAGAATTCCCCGTGTTCCCGTCGCATCACAAGAGTAGGAGATCTCCACAGGAAAGGCGAGAGGGACTCCAGGGCCTTGCCAGCATTCCAAGAGTCCCCCAGATGTCTAAGTCCATTCCAGAAGAACCTGTTTTCCCTGCACTGCCACGACGTTCATGCCGAGGATCGACTCACACCACCGTGGCACGTGGGACAGCCCTGTTGGAAAGCCTCGTGTGAAAGCCTCAATGGAAAGCGACAGATCCCTTGATCCACACGTCAGAAAGCGTGACACTGCTGCTACAGCTCGTGAGGAAATGGCAGGTGCATGCCCCCACATGAGATGAGGACTGAATCCCGTGGCGAGACTCCAGAAGTACGGAAAGACTCATGTCAGCACTGGAGAGGCATCCTCAGGGTCTGGCCCCACTCCACACAAGGTCTTAGGCACCGGCATCGATGGGAGAGGAATCCCTAGAGGCCCCCTGGTAACTCGCATGGGGACTGGCCTTTCCTGAGGCCACCAGAGCGGGTCCCTGAGGTCCCCGTCGTAACTCGAGAGCACCTGCCGCAACTGGGTAAAATCCAGGAGGTTCTCCCCTCCAGGCGAGATGAGGCCCATTTCCCCTGAGGCCTATATGCTGTATGTAATTTCCCCTGATATTTAGAGCTTCACATACCTGTTAATTAACGTGGCTACAAAGACAGGGCCATTGTCGGATTCTATACTGGTTGGAAACCCAAGTCTGGGAATTATTTCTCAAATCAGCGAGCTACTTCATTTTCCTTTACAGATCAGGTAGGGAAGGCCTCTGCCCAACCGGAGAAGGTACCTACTATTCTAGTAAGTCATGATAACAGGTGACTGCCTTTGCTTCCCCGAAGGACACTCTCTTTCCCTGCATCCTGAGAACTCCAGGTCTCAGCCAGTTGGAAAAGCACTTCTTGGAGGTCATTATTCAGGGGCAATTTCCCCTGGAGCCCGGGGCCATAGGGAGCGGCTCCACAGTCCCAGGGAAAGTTAGAGCCACAGCCACACATCTGTCCCATCCCCTTTGCTCTGTAGGAGAGCTCAAGTGAGCCTAGGTCTGTCAGGAAAATTCTTGGCTCCTATGGGGACACATTCTATGTGTGAAACTGCATCCAGTACCTAGGGGCCACAGGGCGCCTGTTTCTCTCGGGGGCGGAGGGGTGGGGGGCCTGAAGCAGATCGGCCCAGCAACAGCTTCCACATCCATCCAATTGCTCTTTTCTTACCTCTGATAGAACTAGCTTTGTTCCAGCCTTTGTCAATTTGGAGGCAAGCGGGCCCCACTTCCTCCCCAAGGAGGCATGGGACCTACTTTGAGTGGAAAGGCCCCTCACGGAGCTGAACCCAGGAAGGCACCCAGTCATGTCTGACACATTCCTGCATCCTGCTTCTTCATGAGCAATACCGCTATAAGCTAGGAATGTCTTTCCAAGGCTCAGAAAGGACAGGGGAGATGCATGGTGCTGCCTCTGGAATTTCGGTCCTCTGAGCAGACCTGGAGGTCTCCCCTTGAAGGAGCTAACCAGTTTCTTCCAAATACAGGCTTGCAAACACACACTGGGTGGCTGCCTCTTCTTCCCTGAAGGACGATCACTTTCCCCGCATCCTGTGAACTCTGCATCCCAGCCTGCTGGAAAAGCGCTTCTTGGAGGTCATTTTTCAGGGACAATTTTCCCTGGAGCCCGGGGCCATAGGGAGGGCCCCATGCTCGCTGGGAAAGGCAGAGTCACATCCACAGTCTGTTCTACCCCTTTTGCCCTGTAGGAGAGCTCTAGTGAGCCTAGGTCTGTCAGGAAAATTCTTGGCTCCTATGGGGACACACCCTGTGTGTTAACCTGCATATCGGACCTAGGGGCCACAGGGTGGCCTGTTCCTCTCGGGGGGGACCCTGAAGTGGTGCGGCCCAGCAACAGCCTGAACATCCATCCGATTGCTCTTTTCTTCCTTCTGATAGAGCTAGCTTTGCTTCTCGCTTTGGCATTTCGGAAGCCAGGGCGAGCCCCACCGCTGTTGTCCTGGGGTCTATTGGAGGTACCGGGTCTATTGGACCCCAGCATGGCACCCGACCCCCTCAGACACACTCCCACAGCCTCCTTCCCCATGGGCAGGACTGTTCTGACCTAGGAATGTGTTCCCAAGGCTCAGAAAATGCAGGGAGACACACGGCCCTGACTCTGGAACTGAGGCCGTTGGAGCAGACCTGGAGGTCTGACGTCTGAGACGCCAAACACTTGCTGCAAGATACAGGTGTGAAAACACACTCTCTGGGGCTGCCTTTCCTTCCTCCAAGGAAGAGAGCTTTTCCAGTCTCCTCCGTGCTGAGTCATACAAGGCTGCAAAGGTCTGGCTTAGAGGGCATTTCTCAGCGGCAATGGCCCCTGAGGCCCTGCACCCAGGGAGGGATCCTACCCTCCCAGGGGAAGTCAAAGCAACCTCCAAACAGCTGTTCTATCATGTTTCCTCTGCAGGAGGGAGCTAGTGAGCCCAGGTCTGTCTGGAACGTTCTTGGATCCTGCGGGGAAATCATCCTGGGAGCCCACCTGGATACCAGTCGTAGGGGCTAAAATTCGCATTTTCCTTCCTTGGAGCCCTAACGCAGTACAGCCTAGCAACTGCTTGAAAACCCATCCTGTTGCTGTTTTCTTCCCTCTGACAGAGCGAGCTTTGCTCCCCATTTTGGGATTTCAGAAGCAAGGTGGTGGCCTGCAACTCCTTGCCTGGGGTCCATTGGAGGTGCAAGGTGCCCTCGACCAGGTGACCCCAGCATGACACCTGGCCCCCTCAGACACACTCCCTCAGCCTGCTTCCCCATGGGCAGGGCTGCTCTCACTTAGGAATGTGTTTGCAAGGCCAGGAAACTGCAGGGAGACACAAGGCCCTGATTCTGGAATTGAGTCTGTTGGAACAGGCCTGCAGGTCTTCTGTCTAACAAGCCAAACACTTGCTGCAAGATACAGGCCTGAAAACACACTCTTGGGCTGCCTTTCCTTCCTCCAAGGAAGAGAGTTTTCTCAGCCTCCTGTGGGCTGAGAGTCACACAGGGCTGAAAAGCACTTGCTGGGAGATTATTTTTCATTGGCCATGGCCCCTGAGGCCCTGTGCTCAGGGAGGGCTCCCTCCCTCCCAGGGAAAGTCAAAGGAAGCTCCAAACGGCTGTTCAATCATGTTTCTGAGAGAGTCATTGCCAAGGCAGGTTTCTAAGAAGTTCAAGGGTCCCCAAGGAGAGAGCGGTCTAGAATTCTCAAGGAGGAAGGAAGGACAAACTGTTTTTCCCTCTACTTTCCTTAGGATTATATAACAATCATGCATCCTTCTTGAGGACGGTCTCTGGAAAAAACCTTCTGGCTAATCCTGTTATCTTAAAATGTAAATTATAGGAGTAGGGCTAGTGAGTCTTTACAACCTCCAGACATTCTTTTGTTCGTTGTCATAACTTATTGGAGAGTATATAACTCCATTACTAACACTAGCAAGGGGGTACGCTTTCTGCCCCTTGTGATGTCTCTGTCAGAAGCTTTCTCTATCTCCTTTATCCTTTAATAAAACTCTATTGCACAAAAGCTCTGAGCAATCAAGCCTCGTCTTGGGCCCTGGATTGAATTCTTCTCCTCCATAAGCCAGGAATCCCAGCATGTTTTCGTGGTTCAGCAACAATATTTCATTTCCTCTGCAGGAGAGAGCTAGTGAGCTTAGGTCTGTCTGGAACATTCTTGGATCCTGTGGGGAAAATATCCTGTGCACACATCTGGATACTGGGCCTAGAGGCCAAAATTTGCATTTCTTTCCCGGGGAGCCCTAACGTGGTGTGACTTAGCAACTGCTTGAAAATCCATCCCATTGCTGTTTTCCTCCTTCTGACAGAGCTAGCTTTGTTCCCTGCTTTGGGATATCTCAACCGAAGGGCCGGTCCATAGCTACTCGCCTGGGGCCCATTGGATGTGCAAGGTGCCCTCGACTAGGTGACCCTAGCATGGCACTCAGCCCGCTCAGACACACTCCCGAGGCTTCTTTCTCATGGGAAGCACTGCTCCAACCTAGGAATGTGTCTGCAATGCTTGGGAAGTGCAGTGAGACACACAGCCCTGACTCTGCAATTGAGGCCCTCAGAGCAAGCCTGCAGCTCTGATGTCTGAGAAGCAAAACACTTGCTGCAAAGAGAGGCCTGAAAACACACTCTCTGTGGATGACTTTCCTTCCTCTAAGGAAGATAGTTTTCCCAGTCTCCTGCTTCCTGAATGTCACACAGCTTGAATGCGCTTGCTTGGAAGTCGTGATTCAGTGGCAATGACCCCTGAGGCCCTTTGCCCAGGGAGGGCTCCCACACTCACAGGCAAATCAAAGCAACTTCCAAGTGAGTCAGCTTTTCACATCAAGTGGCCAAAGTATTGGAGTTTCAGGTTCAGTATTAGTCCTTCCAATGTATATTCAGACCTGATTTCCTTTAGGATGGAGTGGTTGTGTCTCCTTGTAGTCTAAGCGACCTACAAGCATCTTCTCCAACACCACAGTTCAAAAGCATCCAATTTTCAGCTGTCACTTTCTTTATAGTACATCTTTCATATCCATCCATGACATATGGAAAATCCATAGCCTTGACTGGATGGATCTTTGTTGGCAAAGCAACGTCTCGGCTTTTTAATATGCTGTCTATTTTGGTCATCACTTTTCTTCCAAGTCATAAATATGTTTTAAGTTCATGGAGGCAGCCATCACCTGCAGTGATTTCCAAGCCCCAAAAATAGTCTGCTGCTGTTTCCAATGTTTTCCCATCTATTTGCCATGAAGTGATGAGACTGGATGCAATGATTTTAGTTTTCTGAATGCTGAGCTTTAAGCTAACTTTTTCACTCTCCTCTTTCACTTTCATCAGGAGACTCTTTAGTTCTTCTTCACTTTCTGCCATAAGGGTGGTGTCATCTGCATATCTGAGATTATTGATATTTCTCCCAGCAATCTGGATTCCAGCGTGTGCTTCCTCCAGCCCAGTGTTTCTCATGATGTACTCTGCATATAAGTTAAATAAGCAGGCTGACAATATACAGCATTGACATATTCCTTTTCCTATTTAGATCCAGTCTGTTGTTCCATGTCCAGTTCGAACTGTTTCTTCCTGACCTGCATACAGGTTTCTCAAGAGACAGGTCAGGTGGTCTGGTATTCCCATCTCTTTCAGAATTTTTCCCAGTTTATTGTGATCCACACAGTCAAAGGCTTTGGCATAGTCAATAAAGCAGAAATAGATGTCTTTTTTTCTGGAACTCTCTTGCTTTTTCAATGATCCAGTGGATGTTGGCAGTTTGATCTCTGGTTTCTCTGCATTTTTTAAATCCCTCTTGAACATTTGGAAGTTCACAGTTCATGTGAACTTGGAGAATTTTGAGCATTACTTTACTAGTGTGTGAGATGAGTGCAATTGTGCAGCACCTTGAATATTCTTTGTCATTGCCTTTCTTTGGGATTGGAATGAAAACTGACCTAATGACCAGATGTTTTCAATTGCATATGCTGAAAGAACTGGCTGTGCAGTTTTGAAGAAAAAAAATTATTTTAACCCATTTTCTCTGAAGTGCAAGGCATATCATCGCCATCCCTGAATCATAAAGTCAACTTTTCTTTATGTAGTCATAGTTTCATGCCTAAATTATAGGCCAACTCGTGCTCAAATGGACTCTGATGTCAGGGGCAGATCAACTAATAAAAAGCTTGGATTGTCCCTCTGGAGGAAAGTGAGATCTTGGTCCCACGAGAAGAATCTGAAGGGTTAAGGGAACTTGGAAGAGTGGGGAAAGCTTAGTCCATCCAACATGTACCAAAATCTTAAATAAGGCTTATTTACTTTACCGAAGTAAAAAAACAGATGATGAAAACAATTATAAATCAATGAAAGGTAAAGAAATTCATAGTCTGTTATCAAAAATTGCATTCTAAGAAAACTTTGTTCTCTTAACCTAGAGAGGAGACTAAATTCCATCTGGTACCAGCTTACCAGAAGACAAACAAACAAACAAACAAATTATCGGTAAGCTTAAAAAAAGTATATTCCATATATCTTGAAGTAGCAGTATTTCTGCAAAGGCATCAGTGTGAAACCATAGAGGACATGGTTAAAACCTGATTAAATAGAAATTGACAATGTAATCTGGTCACTGCTGCGACTTGAAATGCTTTAATATGATAACTGGAATTATAACTGACAGCATTTGACCAGGACATATCAGATTTTCACGGATGTCAGATAATTTCTAGGATATCTATATTAGGAACTGAAGGAATCTTTTTACCTAGGAAAGAAAACAACAGTCTCAAAGGCCCTTGCTGAATCATCTATCAGCAAGGAATGTCTTTGCAAGGATCGCAAAGTGAAGGGAAATTACACCGACCTGCCTCTGCAACTTCGGTCCTCTGAGGCAGATCTGGAGGTCTCCCTTTGTATAAGCTAACCTGTTCCTTCCAAATAGAGGTTTGCAACACAAAACAAGTGGCCGCCTATTCTTCCCCGAAGGAGGCTCTCTTTCCCCACATCCTGTGAACTCCCTTTCCCAGCCTCCTGGAAAAGCGCTTCTTGCAGTTCCTTTCAGAAAATCCTATGGACGGAGAAGCCTGGTAGGCTGCAGTCCGTGGGGTCGCTGAGGGTCGGACACGACTGAGCGACTGCACTTTCATTTTCACTTTCATGCATTGGAGAAGGCAATGGCAACCCACTTACTGTTCTTGCCTGGAGAATCCCAGGGACGGGGGAGCCTAGTGGGCTACCGTCTATGGCGTCACACAGAGTCGAACACGACTGAAGCAACTTAGCAGCAGCAGTAGCAGCAGGTTCCTTTCTTAGGGGCAGTTATCCCTGAGATTGGGACCTGGAAAGGCAGAGCCACCTCCACACACACGTCTTTTCTGTCCCCTTTCCTCTGGAGGAGAGCTCTAGTGAGGCCTAGGTCTGTCAGGAAAATTCTTGGCTTTGACGGGATCACACCCGGTGTGTGAACCTGCATACCCGACCTAGGGGACCACAGGGCACCTGTTTTGCTCGAGTGGGTCCTGGAGGGGTGCAGCATAGCAAGAGCTTAAAAATCCATCCAATTTGTCTTTTTTTTTTTTTTTACCTCGGAGAGAACGAGTTTGCTCCACCTCCACCCTTTTGGCAGTGTGGAGGGAAGAGGGCACCACCCTCTCCCAAAGGGGACATAGGACCTACCAGGAGAGAAAGGCCCCTTGAGGAGCTGAGCCCAGGTAGGCAGCCAGTGATGTCAAGCACACTCCCGCTGCTTGCTTCTTCATGGGCACTCCCACGATCTGCTAGGAATGTCTTTGCAAGGATCTCAAAGGGAAGGGGAGATACATGGCCCTGTCTCTGGAACTTCAGTCCTCTGAGCAGATCTGGAGGTCTTGAGTTGTATAAGCAAACCCGTTCCTTCCAAATAGAGGCTTGCAAACACACCCCGGTGGTTGCCTCTTCTTCCCCGAAGAAGTCTTTCTTTCCCCACATGCTGCGAACTCCCTGTCCCAACCTCCAAGAATAGCGCTTCTTGCCATTCCTTTCTTAGAGGCAGTTATCTCTGAGCTTGGGGCTGTAGGGAGTAGCCCCACACTCACAGGGAAAGGCAAAGACTCCTCCATACATCTCCTCTATCCCCTTTGCTCTGGAGGAGAGCTCTAGTGAGCCTAGGTCTTTCAGGAAAATTCTTGGCTTGGACAGGATCTCACCCTGTTTGTGAACCTGCATACCCAACCAGGGGCCACAGAGCACCTGTTTCAGTAAAGTGGGCCCTGAAAGGGTGTAGCCTAGCAAGAGCTTGAAAATCCATTCAATTGCTGTTTTTGTACCTCTGACAGAGCGAGCTTGGCTCCACCCTTTGGCAGTGAGGAGAAAAGAGGCATGACACCCTCCCCAAGGGGACATGGGGCCTACTTCGAGAGGAAAGGCCCCTTGTGGAGATGAGGCCAGGAAGGCACACAGTCGTGTCAAACACACTCCCACTGCTTGCTTCTTCAGGGGCACTCCCACTATCAGCTAGGAATGTCTTTGCAATGATCACAAAGGGAAGGGGAGATACAGGGCCCTGCTTCTGGACCTCCAGTGCTCTGAGCAAATCTCGAGGTCTCCCGTTGTTGGTCAAGGTCAAGGTCAAGTTCAAGTTCAAGGTCAAGTTGAAGTTCAAGGTCAAGGTCAAGTTCAAGTTCATGGTAAAGGTCAAGTTCAGGTTCAAGGTCAAGGTCAAGGTCAACGTCAAGGTCAAGTTCAGGGTCAAGTTCCAGGTTAAGGTTAATTTCAAGTTCAAAGTCAAGTTCAAGTCAAGGTCAAGGTCAAGGTCAAGTTCAAATTCAAGGGCAAGGCCAAGGCCCAGCCCAAGGCCAAGGCAAGGGCAAGGGCAACGCAAGGGCAAGGCCAAGGCCCAGGCCAAGGCCAAGGCCAAGGCCACCAAAGCGACGCCCAAACCCCGTAACGCCTGACAAAAGGCAGAAGCCCACTAGGCCCCTGCGCAGAGGAAGCCACTAAAGGCAGCAAGGCCACAGAGCTCCCCGACTCCCATTCCCACAGGAAGATATGAGGATAAAGGGCCTCATCCCAGCACAGCACCTGCTCCCACCACCACCCAACCCCCGGCCCCCGCCCCCCGCAGCACGCCCCCTGAAACAACACTGTCTTCCCAGAAAAGAGAACGGAGAAGCCATGCGTGTGCCAAAGGAGCAAGATGAACGAACGATGCCAGGCCCTCCGAATTTGGGCACACCTGACGCCTCGGAACCCCGGGCCTGGCCGATGGGTCCCTGCCATTCTCGGGTGGGAGTGGGGTCAACACGTTGGCCGAGAGCCCTTGCCCAGGCCACCCGCAAATCCCCTGAGATGTGATCCGACCACAGGGACCGAGGGCAAACGTACTGCTTGAGGTGCTGGAGGAGCAGGACGAAGCCATGGTGGGAGAGGCACACGGGCACGCTGCAGACTGCTGGCCGAGTGGGGCGGGGACCCAGCAGCTCAGGACTCTGGAAAGCGGGAGGCGGCTCCGCCCCCATTGACGTCAATAAGGTTTGGGTGGGTAGATGGAGGGGGGCCGCCCCTGGCCTCTTTCCAAGCAGAGACCCTGGACGGAGTCCCGTGGAGTGAGTGGGCTTTTCCCGGGCACGGCTGTGCCCCGGACCGCCAAGATGCCCGTCGGGGTGGGCGGGCAGTTCGGGGGCTTTTGGTTTGTGGCCCTCCCTCTCAGTGGGGGATGGGATCAATCCCGGGTGGATCAATCAGGGGCCCTCAGCAGTGCCAAGGAAGCTCACCGCCCAGGAAACGCCCCTAGGTCCCTTTGAATTGGCCACCAACGGCCCCCTTTCCCAGCCTGCCTTGCTCTGGGATTTCCCGCCTTTTCACATTCCACAGGTCCCTGGCCTCGACTGTCCCCCGCTGGCTCCTCTGAGGCATTCTGGGACACCAGACGCTCTCTCCAGCGCCTCCACCTAGATCCCTCGCTGTCCTCGCCTCTGTTTCCCCCTGCCCCCTCCCCAACTCCTCCGTGGGCTCTTGGCGTCCATTCCCTACAGCAGTCCCAGAGTGCCACCCCCGAGGGCTTTGAGTTGCCTGGAGCCCAAGGCTCCGGCCAGAGACCTGAGGGGCCAGCGTCTGGACTGGCAGCTAATGCCATTTGGGGCTTTTCTCACGTGGAGCCTGAGGCCCGATATCCACGGGCAACCCCCAGCGCGAGTGCCCTGGAGATACCCGACCAAGGGGACAGTGTACCCCCTACTGTGGGGAAGGAGGTTCCTGTTTTCCCTGCACTGGTTCGACTTTCACGCCGAGGATCGATCACACCATGGTGGCAAGTGGAATAGCCCTGAGAGAAAGCCTCATGGGAAGACTCGAGGGAAAGCCACAGATCCCTTGATCCACGGGACGGGAAGCGTGACACTGCTGCTACGCTCAGGAGGAAAGCGCACGTGCATGACCCCACTCGAGCCGAGGACTGACGCCACTTGGGAGACTCCAGAAGTACGCCAAGATCCATGTCAGCACTGGAGAGCAATCCTCAGGTTCCGGTCCCGACTCCACACAAGGTCTTAGGCCCCGGCATCGACAGGAGAGGAATCCTGAGAGGGCCCCTAGCACCTCGCATGGGGACTGGCCTTTCCTGAGGTCACCAGAGCGGGTCCCTGAGGTCTCTGTCGAAACTCGAGAGCACCTGCCGCAACTCGAGAAAATCCAGGAGGTTCTCCCCTCCAGGCGAGATGAGGCCCATTTCCGCTGAGGCGTCTCGAGGCTAATCACAACTAACCTCTGGAACTTCCAAAGGGTCCTTCACACCCTTGCTGCAAGTCAAGAAGTTCTCCGACATACCCATCTCCACTCGAGAGGAAGGACGAGGGTCCCGCCACATCCAGGAGCCCCGTTTCCGCCTCGTAGCTCGAGAAGAGGGATCCTTTCCCTTCGTCTCGGGAAAGAATTCCAGGCCTTCCGTCGCATCTCAAGAGGAGGCGCTTTCAACAGGAAAGACGAGAGGAACTCCAGGGCCTTGCCAGCATTCCAAGAGTCCCCAGATGTCTAAGTCCATTCAGAAGAACCTGTTTTCCGCTGCACTGCTCGACGTTCACGAGCCGAGGATCGATGTCAGCACCAC
>NW_017207948.1:0-4175 GCF_001704415.2 Capra hircus | reverse complement strand
AAATGCCAAGCGAGAAGCAAAGCTAGCTGTATCAGAAGGAAGAAAAGAGCAATCGATGGATGTTCATGCTGTTGCTGGGCCGCACCACTTCAGGGTCCCCCCCGAGAGGAACAGGCCGCCCTGTGGCCCCTAGGTCCTGGATGCAGTTTTCACACATAGAATGTGTCCCCATAGGAGCCAAGAATTTTCCTGACAGACCTAGGCTCACTAGAGCTCTCCTACAGAGCAAAGGGATGGGACAGATGTGTGGCTGTGGCTCTGCCTTTCCCTGGGAGTGTGGAGCCGCTCCCTATGGCCCCGGGCTCCAGGGGAAGTTGCCCCTGAATAATGACCTCCAAGAAGCGCTTTTCCAACTGGCTGAGACGTGGAGTTCTCAGGATGCAGGGAAAAGCGAGTGTCCTTCGGGAAGCAAAGGCAGTCACCTGTTATCATGACTTACTAGAATAGTAGGTACCTTCTCCGGTTGGGCAGAGGCCTTCCCTACCTGATCTGAAAAAGAAAATGAAGTAGCTCGCTGATTTGAGAAATAATTCCCAGACTTGGGTTTCCAACCAGTATAGAATCCGACAATGGCCCTGTCTTTGTAGCCGCGTTAATTAACAGGTATGTGAAGCTCTAAATATCAGTGGAAATTACATACAGCATATAGGCCCCAGTGTTCTGGAATGGTGGAAAGAAACAACCAAACTCTTGAAGAGACACTTTCAAAATGGATTATAGAGACTGACTGTACGTGGATGGGCTTGCTTCCGGCAGACTTACTCATATTACGGGTAACCGCACGTTCCCACAGTTGTTGTCCTTATGAAATTTTCTATGGGGAGCCCCCTCCCACAGTGAGCAGGGTGTTAGCAGATTTGCCACAAGTAAGGGGGTGGGATTTCACAGCAGATGGAACAATTAGGTAAGGTAATAAATCAGGTAACTAAGTTTGTATAAAAAAGAATATCATTCCCCCTTGAGGAACAGATTCATGAATTTGTGCTCAGTGATCAGGTGTGGCTCAATGACTGGAAAACAATTCCTTGGCCTGACATCGGAAAGGTCCTTATACTGTTGTTTTAGCCACAATTCTGAAAGAGATGGGAATACCAGACCACCTAACCTGCCTCTGAGAAATCTGGATGAAGGTCAGGAAGCAACAGTTAGAGCAGGACATGGAACAACAGACTGGTTCCAAAAAGGAAAAGGTGTATGTCAAGGCTGTATATTGTCACCCTGTTTATTTAACTTCTATGCAGAGTACATCATGAAAAATCCTAGGATGGAAGATACATAAGCTGGAATCAAGATTGCCGGTAGAAATATCAATCAACATAGATATGCAGATGACACCCACCATTATGGCAGAACGTGAAGAGGAACGGGTATGTCGGGGAACTTCTTGAGTTGCAGCAAGGGTGTGAAGGACCCCTTGGAAGTTCGCAGAGGTTAGATGTGATTAGACTCGAGACGCCTCAGCGGAAATGGGCCTCATCTCGCCTGGAGGTGAGAACCTCTTGGATTGTCTCGAATTGCGGCAGGTCTCTCGACTTACAAAGGGGACCTCAGGGACCCGCTCTGGTGGCCTCAGTAAAGGCCAGTTCCCAAGCGATTTGCTCGGGGGCCTTTCGGGATTCCTCTCCCTTCGATGCTGGGGCCTAAGACATTGTGTGGAGTCGGTGCCGGAACCTGAGGATTCCTCTCCAGTGCTGACATGGATCTTGGGGTACTTCTGGACTCTCCCCAGGGGAGTCAGTCCTCATCTCGAGTGGGGGCATGCACGTGCGCTTTCCTCCCGAGCTGTAGCAGCAGTATCACTCTTCCCTTCGCGTGGATCAAGGAATCTGTGGCTTTCCCTCGAGGCTTTCCCACGAGGCTTTCCCACGAGACTTTTCCACAGGGCTGTCCACTTGCCACCGTGGTGTGAGTCGATCCTCGGCTTGAAAGTCGAGGCAGTGCAGGGAAAACAGGTTTCCCTGGAATGGACTGAGACATCTGGGGGACTCAGGGAATGGTGCCACGACCCTGGAGTTCCTCTCGCCTTTCCTGTGGAGAGCGCCTCCTGCTGAAATGCGAAGGGAATGCCGGGAATTCTTTCTCGAGCACGCAGGGAAAGGATCCCTCCTCTCGCGCTAGGAGGCGGAAACGGGGCTCCTCTGGATGTGGGCGGGACTCTCGTGCTTCCTCTCGAGTGGAGACGGGTATGTCGGGGAACTTCTTGAGTAGCAGTATGGGTGTGAAGAACCCTTTGGAAGTTCCAGAGGTTAGGTGTGATTAACCTCGAGACACCTCAGCGGAAATGGTCCTCATCTCGCCTCGAGGGGAGAACCTCCTGAATTTTTTCGAGTTGCGGCAGGCACTCTCGACTTTTGACGGCGACCTCATGGACCCGCTCTGGTGGCCTCAGGAAAGGCCAGTCCCCATGCGAGTTGCTCGGTGGCCTCTCGGATTCCTCTCCCATCGCTGCCGGGGCCTAAGACCTTGTGTGGAGTTTGTGCCGGAACATGAGGATTCCTCTCCAGTGCTTATATGGATCCTGGGGTACTTCTGGAGTCTCCGCAGGGGAGTCAGTCCTCGTCTCAAGTGGGGGCATGCACGTGCGCTTTTCTCCGAGCTGTAGCAGCAGTGTCCGCTTCCCATCGCGTGGATCAAGGGATCTGTGGCTTTCCCTCGAGGCTTTCCCACAGGGCTGTCCTTGTGCCACCGTGGTGTGAGTCAATCCTCGGCTTGAAAGTCGAGGCTGTGGAGGGAAAACAGGTTTCCCTGGAATGGACTGAGACATCTGGGGGACTCTGGAATGGTGGCACGACCCTGGAGTTCCTCTCGCCTTTCCTGTGGAGAGTGCTTCCTCTTGATATGCGATGGGAACGCGGGAATTCTTTCCCGACCACGCAGGGAAAGGATCCTCCTCTCGAGCAAGGAGGCGGAAACAGGGCTCCTCTGGATGTGGGCGGACTCTCGTGCTTCCTCTTGAGTGGAGAGGGGTATGTCGGGGAACTTCTTGAGTTGCAGCAAGGGTGTGCAGGACCCTTTGGAAGTTCCAGAGGTTAGGTGTGATTAGCCTCGAGACGCCTCAGCGGAAATGGGCCTCATCTCGCCTGGAGGGGAGAACCTCCTGGATTTTCTCGAGTTGCTGCACGTGCTCTCAACTTACGACGGGGACCTCAGGGACCCACTCTGGTGGCCTTAGGAAAGGCCAGTCCCCATGCGAGTTGCTCGGGGCCTCTCGGGATTCCTCTCTCCGTCGATGCCGGGGCTAAGACCTTGAGTGGAGATGGTGCTCCAACCTGAGGATTCCTCTCCTGTCCTGACATGGATCCTGGGGTACTTCTGGAGTCTCCACAGGGGAGTCAGTCCTTGTCCGAGTAAGGGCATGCACGTGCGCTTTCCTCCCGAGCTGTAGCAGCAGTGTCACGCTCCCCTTCGCGTGGATCAAGGGATCTGTGGCTTTCCCTCCAGGCTTTCCCATGAGACTTTCCCACGAGGCTTTTCCACAGGGCTGTCCCACGTGCCACCGTCGTGTGAGATGATCCTCGGGTTGAAAGTCGAGGCAGTGCAGGGAAAACAGGTTTCCCTGGAATGGACTGAGACATCTGGGGTCTCTGGGAATGGTGGCACCACCCTGGAGTTCCTCTCGCCTTTCCTGTGGAGAGCGCCTCCTCTTGAGATGCGACGGGAACGCCGGGAGTTCTTTCCCGTCCACGCAGGAAAAGGATCCCTCCTCTCGAACTTGGAGGCGGAAACGGGGCTCCTCTGGATGTGGCCGGGACTCTCGTGCTTCCTCTCGAGTGGGAGACGGGTATGTTGGGGAACTTCTTGAGTTGCAGCAAGGGTGTGAAGGATCTTTGGAATTCCAGAGGTTAGGTGTGTTTAGAGTCGAGACGCCTTAGCGGAAATGGGCCTCATCTCCCCTGGAGGGGAGAATCTCCTGGATTTTTTCGAGTTGTGGTACGTGCTCTCGCCTTACGACGGGGACCACTGGGACCGCGTCTTGGTGGCCTCAGGAAAGGCAGTCCCCATGCGAGTTGCTCGGGGCCTCTCGGGATACCTCTCCCATCGATGCCAGGGGCTAAACCTTGTGTTGAGTCGGTGCCTGCCGGGTCCAGCCCCGGTGGATCCAGGGAATTCGAAGGGTGGACGGCGTTGGCGTGGAAAGACTTGTTTGTTTTTAATGTAAGATTAGATTAAGAAAC
>NW_017207947.1:0-4176 GCF_001704415.2 Capra hircus | reverse complement strand
TCCCTGTCTGCGTGGTCGGAAAGAATTCCCGGCGTTCCCTTCGCATCTCAAGAGGAGGCGCTCTCCACAGGAAAGGCAAGAGGAACTCCAGGGTCGTGCCACCATTCCCAGAGTCCCCAGATGTCAGTCCATTCCAGGGAAACCTGTTTTCCCTGCACTGCCTCGACTTTCAAGCCGAGGATCGACTCACACGGGTGCGCGTGGGATAGTCCTGTGGGAAAGCCTCGTGGAACGCCTCGTGGGAAAGCCTCGAGGGAAAGCCACAGATCCCTTGATCCACGCGAAGGGAAGCGCGACACTGCTGCTACAGCTCGGGAGGAAAGCGCACGTGCATCCCCCCTCGAGACGAGGACTGACTCTCCTGGGGAGACTCCAGAAGTACCCCAAGATCCATGTCAGCACTGGAGAGGAATCCTCAGGTTCGACACCGACTCCACACAAGATCTTAGGCCCCGGCATCGACGGGAGAGGAATGCCGTGAGGCCCCCGAGCAACTCGCTTGGGGATTGTCCTTTCCTGAGGCCAACAGAGCGGGTCCCTGAGGTCCCCAGTCATAAGTCGAGAGCACCTGCCGCAACTCGAGAAAATCCAGGAGGTTCTCCCCTCCAGGCGAGATGAGGCCCATTTCCACTGCGTCGTCTCGAGGCTAATCACATCTATCATCTGGAACTTCCAAAGGGTCCTTCACACCCTTGCTGCAACTCAAGAAGTTCCCTGACATACCCGTCTCCACTCGAGAGGAAGCACGAGAGTTCCGCCAACATCCAGAGGAGCCCTGTTTCCGCCTCCTAGTTCGAGAGCTGGAATCCTTTTCCCTGCGTGGTGGGGAAGCATTCCCAGCGTTCCCGTCCCATCTCAAGAGGAGGCCCTCTCCACAGGAAAGGCGAGAGGAACTCCAGGGTCGTGCCACCATTCCCAGAGTCCCCCAGATTTCTCAGTCCATTCCAGGGAAACCAGTTTTCCCTGCACTGCCTCCACTTTCAAGCCGAGGATCGACTCACAACACGGTGGAACGTGGGACAGACCTGTGGGAAAGCCTCGTGGGAAAGACTCGTGGAAAAGCCTCGAGGGAAAGCCACAGATCCCTTGATCCACGCGAAGGGAAGCGCGACACTGCTGCTACAGATCGGGAGGAAAGCGCACGTGCATCCCCCCCTCGAGACGAGGACTGACTCTCCTGGGGAGACTCCAGAAGTACCCAAGATCCATGTCAGCACTGGAGAGGAATCCTCAGGTTCGACACCAACTCCACACAAGATCTTAGGCGCCGGCATCGACGGGAGAGGAATCCCGAGAGGCCCCGAGGCATCTCGCATGTGGACTGGCCTTTCCTGAGGCCACCACAGCGGGTCCCTGAGGTCCCCGTCGTAACTCGAGAGCGCCTGCCTCAACTCGAGTAAATCCAAGAGGTTCTTCCCTCCAGGCGAGATGAGGCCCATTCGTGCTCAGGCGTCTCGAGGCTAATCAGACCTAACCTCTGGAACTTCCAAAGGGTCCTTCACACCCTTGCTCTATCTCAAGAAGTTCCCCGACATACCCGTCTCCACTCGAGAGGAAGTACGAGAGTCCCGACCACATCCAGAGGGGCCACGTTTCCGCCTCCTAGCTCGAGAGGAGGCATCCTTTCGCTGCGTGGTCGGGAAAGAATTCCCCGGCGTTCCCGTCGCATCTCAAGAGGTGGCGCTTTCCACAGGAAAGGCGAGAGGAACTCCAGGGTCGTGCCACCATTCGCAGAGTCCCCCAGATATCTCAGTCCATTCCAGGGAAAACTGTTTTCCCTGCACTGCCTCGACTTTCTAGCCTAGGATCGACTCACAACTCGGTGGCACGTGGGACAGCCCTTTGGGAAAGCCTCATGGGAAAGCCTCCTGGGAAAGCCTCGAGGGAAAGCAACAGATCCCTTGATCCAAGCGAAGGATAGCGAGACACTGCTGCTACATCTTGGGAGGAAATCTCACTTGCAAGCCGCCACTGCAGATGAGGACTGACGCACCTGGGGAGACTCCAGAAGTACCCCAAGATCCATGTCAGTACTGGAGAGGAATGCTCCGGTTCCGGCACCGACTCCACACAAGATCTTAGGCCCCGGCATCGACGGGGGAGGAATCCTCAGAGGCCCCCGAGCAACTCGCTCGGTTATTGGAATTACCTGAGGCCACCAGAGCGGGTCCCTGAGGTCCCCGTCATAAGTCGAGAGCACCTGCCACAACTCGAGAAAATCCAGGAGGTTCTTCCCTCCAGGCGAAATGAGGCCCATTTCTGCTGAGGCGTCTCCAGGCTAATCACATCAAAAATCTGGAACGTCCAAAGTGTCCTTCAAACCCTTACTGCAACTCAAGAAGTTCCCCGACATACCCGTCTCCACTCGAGAAGAAGCACGAGATTCCCGCCCACATCCAGAGGAGCCCCATTTCCGCCTCCTAGCTCGAGAGGAGGGATCCGTTCCCTGTGTTTCGGGAAAGAATTCCTGGCGTTCCCGTTCCATCTCAAGAGGAGGCGCTCTCCACAGGAAAGGCGAGAGGAACTCCAGGGTCGTGCCACCATTCCCAGAGTCCCCCAGATGTCTCAGTCCATTCCAGGGAAAACTGTTTTCCCTGCACTGCCACGACCTTCAAGCCGAGGATCGACTCACACCACGGTCGCACGTGGGACAGCCCTGTGGGAAAGCCTCGTGGAAAAGCCTGGTGGGAAAGCCTCGATGGAAAGCCACAGATCCCTTGATCCACGCGAAGGGAAGGGTGACACTGCTGCTACAGCTCGGGAGGAAAGCGCACGTGAATGCCCCCACTCGAGACGAGGACTGACTCAACTGGGCAGACTCCAGAAGTACCCCAAGATCCACGTCAGTACTGGATAAGAATGCTCAGGTTCCGGCACCGACTCCACACAAGATCATAGGCCCCGGCATCGACGGGAGAGGAATCCCGAGAGGCCCCCGAGCAACTCACATGGGGACTGGCCTTTCCTGAGGCCACCAGAGAGGGTCCCTGTGGTCCCCGTCGTAAGTCCAGAGCACCCGCCGCAACTCGAGAAAATCCAGGAGGTTCTCCCCTCCAGGCGAGAAGAGGCCCATTTCCGCTGGGCCGTCTCCAGGCAAATCACACCTAACCTCTGGAACTTCCAAAGGGTCCTTCACACACTTGCTGCAACTCAAGAAGTTCCCAGACATACCCGTCTCCACATGAGAGGAAGCAGGAGAGTCCCGCCCACATCCAGAGGAGCCCCGTTTCCGCCTCCTAGCTCGAGAGGAGGGATCCTTTCCTTCGTGGTCGGGAAAGAATTCCCGGCGTTCCCGACGCATCTCAAGAGGAGGCGCTCTCCACAGGAAAGGTGAGAGGAACTCCAGGGTCGTGCCACCATTCCAGAGTCCCCCAGATATCTCAGTCCATTCCAGGGAAACCTGTTTTCCTGCACTGCCTCGACTTTCAAGCCGAGGATCGACTCACACCACACACGTGGCAGCACTGTGGGAAGCCTGTGGAAAGCCTCGTGGGAATGCCTAGTGGAAAGCCTCGGGGAAAGCCACAAATCCTTGATCCACACGAAGGGAAGTGACACTGCTGCTAAAGCTCGGGAGGAAAGCGCACGTGCATGCCCCCACGAGACGAGGACTGACTCCCTGGGAGACTCCAGAAGTACCCAAGATCCATGTCAGCACTGGAGAGGAATCCTAAGGTTCCGGCACTGACTCCACACAAGGTCTTAGGCCCCAGCATCGAAGGGAGAGGAATCCCGAGAGGACCTCGAGCAACACGCATGGGGACTGGCCTTTCGGAGGCCACCAGAGCGGTCCCTGAGGTCCCCGTCGTAAGTCTAGAGCACCTGCTGCAACTCGAGAAAATCCAGGAGGTTCTCCCCTGCAGGCTAAATGAGGCCCATTTCCTCTGAGGCATCTCGAGGCTAATCACACCTAACCTCTGGAACTTCCAAAGGGTCCTTCACACCCTTGCTGCAACTCAAGAAGTTCCCCAACATACCCGTCTCCACTCGAGAGGAAGCACGAGAGTCCCGCCCACATCCAGAGGAGCCCGTTTCCGCTTCTAGCTCGAAAGGAGGGGTACTTTCACTGCGTGGTCGGGAAAGATTCCCTGCGTTCCAGTCGCATCTCAAGAGGAGGCGCTCTCCCAGGAAAGGCTAGAGGGACTCCAGGGTCGTGCCACCATTCCCAGAGTCCCC
>NW_017207946.1:0-4177 GCF_001704415.2 Capra hircus | reverse complement strand
GGAGAGGAATCCCGAGAGGCCCCCCGGCAACTTACATGGGGACTGGCCTTTCCTGAGGCCACCAGAGCGGGTCCCTGAGGTCCCGTCGTAAGTCGAGAGCACCTGCCGCAACTCGGAAAATCCAGGAGGTTCTCCCCTCCAGGCGAGATGAGGCCCATTTCCGCTGAGGCGTCTCGAGCCTAATCACACCTAACTCTGGAACTTCCAAAGGGTCCTTCACACCCTTGCTGCAACTCAAGAAGTTCCCCGACATACCCGTCTCCACTCGAGAGGAAGCACGAGAGTCCGCCCACATCCAGAGGAGCCCCGTTTCCGCCTCCTAGCTGAGAGGAGGGATCCTTTCCCTGCGTGGTCGGGAAAGAATTCCCGGCGTTCCCGTCGCATCTCAAGAGGAGGCGCTCTCCACAGGAAAGGCGAGAGGAACTCCAGGGTCGTGCCACCATTCCCAGAGTCCCCCAGATGTCTCAGTCCATTCCAGGAAACCTGTTTTCCCTGCACTGCCTCCACTTTCAAGCCGAGGATCGACTCACACCACGGTGGCACATGGGACAGCCCCTTGGAAAGCCTCGAGGGAAAGCCACACATCCCTTGATCCACGCAAATGGATGCGGACACTGCTGCTACAGCTCGGAAGGAAAACGCACGTGCATGCCCCACTCGAGACGAGGACTGTCTCCCTGGGGAGACTCCAGAAGTACCCCAAGATCCATGTCACCACTGGAGATGAATCCTCAGGTTCCGGCACCCACTCCACACAAGATCTTAGGCCCCAGCATCGACGGGAGAGGAATCCCGAGGCCCCCCGAGCACTCGCATGGGACTGGCCTTTCCTGAGGCCACCAGAGCGGGTCCCTGAGGCCCATCGTAAGTCGAGAGCACCTGCCGCAACTCGGGAAAAACCAGGAGGTTCTCCCCTCCAGGCGAGATGAGGCCCATTTCCGCTGAGGTCTCCAAGCTAATCACACCTAAACTCTGGGCTTCCAAAGGGTCCTTCACACCCTTGCTGCAACTCGAGAAGTTTCCCCGACTTACCCGTCTTCACTGAGAGGAAGCACGAGAGTCCCGCCCAATCCAGAGGAGCCCCGTTTCCGCCTCCTAGCTCGAGAGGAGGGATCCATTCCCTGCGTGTTCGGGAAAGAATTCCCGGCGTTCCCGTCGCATCTCAAGAGGAGGCGCTCTCCACAGGAAAGGCGAGAAGAACTCAGGGTCGTGCCACCATTCCCAGAGTACCCCAGATGTCTCCGTCCATTCCAGGGAAACCTGTTTTCCTGCACTGCCTAGACTTTCAAGCGAGGATCGACTCACACCACGGTGGCACCTGGGACAGCCCTGTGGGAAAGCCTCGTGGGAAAGCCTCGAGGGAAAGCCACAGATCCCTTGATCCACACGAAGGGAAGGGTGACACTGCTGCTACAGCTCGGGAGGAAAGCGCACGTGCATGCCCCCACTCGAGACGAGGACTACTCCCCTGGGAGTCTCCAGAAGTACCCCAAGATCCATGTAGCACTGGAGAGGAATGCTCAGGTTACGGCACCGACTCCACACAAGATCTTAGGCCCCCCGGCATCGACAGGAGTGGAATCCCGAGAGGGCCCGAGGAACTCGCATGGGGACTGGCCTTTCCTGAGGCACTAGAGCGGGTCCCTGAGGTTCCCGTCGTAAGTCGAGAGCACCTGCAGCAACTCGAGAAAATCCAGGAGGTTCTCCCCTCCAGGCGAGATGAGGCCCATTTCCGCTGAGGCGTATCGAGGCTATCACATCTAACCTCTGGAACTCCCAAAGGGTCCTTCACACCCTTGCTGCAACTCAAGAAGTTCCGACATACCGTCTCCACTCGAGAGGAAACACGAGAGTCCCGCCCAATTCCAGAGGAGCCCCGTTTCCGCCTCCTAGCTCAAGAGGAGGGATCCTTTCCCTGCGGATCGGGAAAGAATTCCCGGCTTTCCCGTCGCCTCTCCAGAGGAGGCGCTCTCGACAGGAAAGGCGAGAGGAACTCCAGGGTCATGCCACCATTCCCAGAGTCCCCCAGATGTCTCAGTCCATTCCAGGGAAACCTGTTTTCCCTGCACTGCCTCGACTTTCAAGCCGAGGATCGACTCACACCACGGTGGCACGTGGGACAGCCCTGTGGGAAAGCCTCGTGGGAAAGACTCGTGGGAAAGCCTCGAGGGAAAGCACAGATCCCTTGATCGACGCGAAGGGAAGGGTGACACTGCTGCTACAGCTCGGAGGAAATCGCACGTGCATGCCCCCACTCGAGACGAGGACTGACTCCCCCTGGGGAGACTGCAGAAGTACCCCCAAGATCCATGTCAGCACTGGAGAGGAATGCTCAGGTTCCAACACCTACTCCACACAAGATCTTTGGCCCCGGCATCGACAGGAGAGGAATCTTGAGAGGCCCCCGAGCAACTCGCATGGGGACTGGCCTTTCCTGAGGCCACCAGAGCGGGTCCCTGAGGTCTACGTCGTAAGTCGAGAGCACCTGCCGGAACTCGAGAAGATCCAGGAGGTTCTCCCCTCCAGGCGATATGAGGCCCATTTCCGCTGAGGCGTCTCGAGGCTAATCAAACCTAACCTCTGGAACTTCCAAAGGGTCCTTCACACCCTTGCTGGAACTCAAGAAGTTCCCCGACATACCCGTCTCCACTCGAGAGGAAGCACGAGAGTTCCGCCCACATCCAGAGGAGCCCCGTTTCTGCCTCCTAGCTCGAGAGGAGGGATCCTTTCCCTGCGTGCTCGGGAAAGAATTCCCGGCGTTCCGGTCGCATCTCAAGAGGAGGCGCTCTCCACAGGAAAGGCAAGAGGAACTCCAGGGTCGTGCCACCATTCCCAGAGTCCCCAAGATGCCTCAGTCCATTCCAGGGAAACGTGTTTTCCCTGCACTGCCTCGACGTTCAAGCCGAGGATCGACTCTCACCACGGTGGTACGTGGGACAGCCATGAGGGAAAGCCTCTTTGGAAATCCTCGTGGGAAAGCCTCAAGCGAAAGCCACAGATCCCTTGATCCACGCGAAGGGAAGCATGACACTGCTGCTACAGCTCGGGGAGGAAAGCGCACGTGCATGCCCCCACTCGAGACGAGGACTGACTCCCCTGGGGAGACTCCAGAAGTACCTCAAGATCCATGTCAGCACTAGAGAGGAATGCTCAGGTTCCGTCACCGACTCCACACAAGGTCTTAGGCCCCCGCCATCGAAGGAGAGGAAACCCGAGGAGGACCCGAGCAACTTGCATGGGGACTGGCCTTTCCTGAGGCCACCAGAGGGTCCCTGAGGTCCCCGTCGTAAGTCGAGAGCACCTGCCGCAGCTCGAGAAAATCCAGGAGGTTCTCCCCTCCAGGCGAGATGAGGCCCATTTCCTCTGAGTCGTCTCGAGGCTATTCACACCTAAACTCTGGAAGTTCCAAAGGGTCCTTCACACCCTTGCTGCAACTCAAGTAGTTCCCCAACATACCCGTCTCCACTCGACAGAAAACACGAGAGTCCCGCCATCATCCAGAGGAGCCCCGTTTCCGCCTACTACCTCGAGAGGAGGGATCCTTTCCCTGCGTGGTCGGGTAAGAATTCCCAGCGTTCCCGTCGCATCTCAAGAGGAGGGTGCTCTCCACAGGAAAGGCGAGAGAAACTCCAGGGTCGTGCCACCATTCCCAGAGTCCCCAGATGTCTCAGTACATTCCAGGGAAACCTGTTTTCCCTGCACTGCCTCGAATTTCAAGCCGAGGATCGACTCACACCACGGTGGCACGTTGAGACAGCCCTGTGGGAAAAACTTCCTGAAAAGCCTCGTGGGAAAGCCTCGAGGGAAAGCAACAGATCTCTAGATCCTACGAAGGAAAGCGCTACACTGCTGCTACAGCTCGGAAGGAAAGCGCACGTGCATGTCCCACTCGAGACGAAGACTGACTCCCCTGGGGAGACTCCAGAAGTACCCCAAGATCCAGTCAGCACTGGAGAGAGAATCCTCAGGTTCCGGCACAGAGTCCACACAAAATCTTAGGCCCCAGCATCGAAGGGAGAGGAAACCCGAGAGGCCCCCGAGCAAGTCGCATGGGGACTGGCCTTTCCTGAGGCCACCAGAGCGTGTCCCTGAGGTCCCCGTCGTAAGTCGAGAGCACCTGCCGCAGCTCGAGAAAATCCAGGAGGTTCTCCCTCCAGGCTCTCCCAGCGCGAGATGA
>NW_017207945.1:0-4178 GCF_001704415.2 Capra hircus | reverse complement strand
CACACAAGTTCTTAGGCACCGGCATAGACGGGAGAGGAATCCTGAGAGGCCCCCGAGCAACTCGCATGGGGACTGCCTTTCCTGAGGCCACTAGAGCGGGTCCCTGAGGTCCACGTCTTAAGTCGAGAGCACCTGCTGCAACTCGAGAAAATCCAGGAGGTTCTCCCTTTCAAGCGAGATGAGGCCCATTTTCGCTGAGGCGTCTCGAGGCTAATCACACCTAACCTCTGAACTTCCAAAGGGTCCTTCACAACCTTGCTGCAACTCAAGAAGTTCCCCGACATACCCATCTCCACTCGAGAGGAAGCACGAGAGTCCCGGCCACATCCAGAGGAGCCCGTTTCTGCCTCCTAGCTCGAGAGGAGGGATCCTTTCCCTGCGTGGTCGGGAAAGAATTCCCGGCATTCCCGTCGCATCTGAAGAGGAGGGGCTCTCCACAGGAAAGGCGAGAGCTCCAAGGTCGTGCCACCATCCCAGAGACAATCAGATGTCTCAGTCCCTTCAGGGAAACCTATTTTCCCTGCACTGCCTCGACTTTCAAGCCGGGGATCGACTCACATGAAGGGGGCACCTGGGACAGCCTGTGGGAAAGCCTCGTGGGAAAGCCTCGAGGGAAAGCCACAGATCCCTTGATCCACGCGAAGGGAAGCGTGACACTTCTGCTACACTCGGGAGGAAAGCGCACGTGCATGCCCCACTCGAGACGAGGACTGACTCCCAGGGGAGACTCCAGAAGTTTCCAAGATCCATGTCAGCACTGGAGAGGAATCCTCAGGTTCCGGCACCGACTCCACACAAGGTCTTAGGCCGGCATCGACGGGAGAGGAATCCCGAGAGGCCCCCGAACAAATCGCATGGGGACTGGCCTTTCCTGAAGCCACCAGAGCGGGTCCCTGTTGTCCCCATCATAAGTCGAGAGCACCTGCCCCAAGTCGAGAAAATCCAGGAGGTTCTCCCTCCACGCGAGATGAGGCCCATTTCCGCTGAGGAGTCTCGAGGCTAATCACACCTAACATCTGGAAATTCCAAAGGTCCTTCACACACTTGCTGCAACTCAAGAAGATGCCAACATACCCGTCTCACTCGAGAGGAAGCACGATAATCCCACCACATCCAGAGGAGCCCCGTTTCCGTTTCCTAGCTCGAGAGGAGGTATCGTTTCCCTGCGTGGTCGGGAAAGAATGCCCGGCATTCCCGTCGGGAGAGGAATCCCGAGAGATCCCGTACAACTTGCATGGGGACTGGCCTTTCCTGAGGCCACCAGAGCGGGTCCCTGAGGGCCCCGTCGTGGGTAGAGAGCACCTGCCGAACTTGAGAAATCCAGGAGGTTCTCCCTTCCAGGCGAGATGAGGACCATTTCCACTGAGGTGTCTCAAGGCTAATCACACTAACCTCTGGACTTACAAAGGGTCCTTCACACCCTTGCTGCAACTCAAGAAGATCCAAACATACCCGTCTCCACTCGAGAGGAAGCATGAGAGTCCCGCCACATTCAGAGGACCCGATTCCCCCTCCTAGCTCGAGAGGAGGGATCCTTTCCCTGTTTGTTCGGAAAAGAATGCCCGCATTCCGTCGCAACTCAAGAGGAGGCGCTCAACAGGAAAGGCGAGGGGAACTCCAGGGTCGTGCACCATTCCAGAGTCCCCCAGATGTCTCAGTCCATTCCAGGGAAACCTGTTTTCCCTGCACTGCCTCCACTTTCAAGCCGAGGATCGATCACACCACGGTGGCACGTGGGACAGCCCTGTGGGAAAGCCTCGTGGGAAAGCATCGCGGGAAAGCCTTGAGGGAAAGCCACAGATCCCTTGATCCTCGCGAAGGGAAGCGTGACACTGCTGCTACAGCTCGGGAGGAAAGCTCACTTGCATGCCCCCACTCAAGACGACGACTAACTCCCCTGGGGAGACTCCAGAAGTACCCCAAGATCCATGTCAGCACTGGAGAGGAATGCTCAGGTTCCGGCACCGACTCCACACAAGTTCTTAGGCACCGGCATAGACGGGAGAGGAATCCTGAGAGGCCCCCGAGCAACTCGCATGGGGACTGGCCTTTCCTGAGGCCACTAGAGCGGGTCCCTGAGGTCCACGTCTTAAGTCGAGAGCACCTGCTGCAACTCGAGAAAATCCAGGAGGTTCTCCCCTTCAAGCGAGATGAGGCCCATTTTCGCTGAGGCGTCCTCGAGGCTAATCACACCTAACCTCTGGAACTTCCAAAGGGTCCTTCACAACCTTGCTGCAACTCAAGAAGTTCCCCGACATACCCATCTCCACTCGAGAGGAAGCACGAGAGTCCCGCCACATCCAGAGGAGCCCCCGTTTCTCCCTCCTAGCTCGAGAGGAGGGATCCTTTCCCTGCGTGGTCGGAAAGAATTCCCGGCGTTCCCGTCGCATCTGAAGAGGAGGGGCTCTCCACAGGAAAGGCGAGAGGAACTCCAAGGTCGTGCCACCATCCCCAGAGACATCAGATGTCTCAGTCTTCCAGGGAAACCTATTTTCCCTGCACTGCCTCGACTTTCAAGCCGGGGAATCGACTCACATGAAGGCACCTGGGACAGCCCTGTGGAAAGCCTCGTGGGAAAAGCCTCGTGGGAAAGCCTCGAGGGAAAGCCACAGATCCCTTGATCCACGCGAAGGGAAGCGTGACACTTCTGCTACACTCGGGAGGAAAGCGCACGTGCATGCCCCCACTCGAGACGAGGACTGACTCCCAGGGGAGACTCCAGAAGTTTCCCAAGATCCATGTCAGCACTGGAGAGGAATCCTCAGGTTCCGGCACCGATCCACACAAGGTCTTAGGCCCGGCATCGACGGGAGAGGAATCCCGAGAGGCCCCCGAAATCGCATGGGGACTGGCCTTTCCTGAAGCCACCAGAGCGGGTCCCTGTTGTCCCATCATAAGTCGAGAGCACCTGCCCCAAGTCGAGAAAATCCAGGAGGTTCTCCCCTCCACGCGAGATGAGGCCCATTTCCGCTGAGGAGTCTCGAGGCTAATCACACCTAATATCTGGAAATTCCAAAGGTCCTTCACACACTTGCTGCAACTCAAGAAGATGCCCAACATACCCGTCTCCACTCGAGAGGAAGCACGATAATCCCACCCACATCCAGAGGAGCCCCGTTTCCGTTTCCTAGCTCGAGAGGAGGTATCGTTTCCCTGCGTGTCGGGAAGGAATTCCCGGCGTTCCCGTCGCATCTCAAGAGAAGGCGCTCTCCACAGGAAAGGCGAGAGGAACTCCAGGGTCGTGCCACCATTCCCAGATTCCCCCAAATGTCTCAGTCCATTCCAGGGAAACCTGTTTTCCCTGCACTGCCTCGACTTTCAAGCTGAGGATCGATTCACACCACGGTGGCACGTGGACAGCCCTGTGGGAAAGCCTCGTGGGAAAACCTCGTGGGAAAGCCTCCTTGGAAAGCCATAGATCCCTTGATCCACGCGAAGTGAAGCGTGACACTGCTGCTACAGCTCGGGAGGAAAGCGCACGTGCATGCCCCACTCGAGACGAGGACTGACTTTCCTGGGGAGACTCCAGAAGTACCCCAAGATCCATGTCAGCACTGGAGAGGAATGCTCAGGTTCCGGAACCAACTCCACACAGATCTTAGGCACCGGCATCGAAGGGAGAGGAATCCTGAGAGGCCCCCGAGCAACTCGTATGGGGACTGGCCTTTCCTGAGGCCACCAGAGCGGGTACCAGGGGTCTCCGTCGTAAGTCGAGAGCACCTGCCGCAACTCGAGAAAATCCAGGAGGTTCTCCCCTCCAGGAGAGATGAGGCCCATTACCGCAGAGGCGACTTGAGGCTAATCACATCAAAGATCTGGAACTTCCAAAGGGTCCTTCACACCCTTGCTGCAACTCAAGAAGTTCCCCGACATACCCGTCTCCACTCGAGAGGAAGCACGAGAGTCCCGCCTACATCGAGAGGAGCCCCGTTTTCCGCCTCCTAGCTCGAGAGGAGAGATCCTTTCCCTGCGTGTTCGGGAAAGAATTCCCGGCGTTCCCGTCGCATCTCAAGAGGAGGCGCTCTCACAGGAAAGGCGAGAGGAACTCCAGGGTCGTGCCACATTCCCGTTCCCAGAGTCCCCAGAAGACTCAGTCCGTTCCAGGGAAACCTGTTTTCCCTGCACTGCCTCGACTTTCAAGCCGAGGATCGACTAACACCACGGTGGAACGTGGGACA
>NW_017207944.1:0-4178 GCF_001704415.2 Capra hircus | reverse complement strand
TTAGGTGTGATTAGCCTCGAGTCGCCTCAGGCGGAAATGCGGCCTCATCTCCGCCTGGAGGGGACAACCTCCTGGATTTTCTCGACTTGCGGCAGGTGCTCTCGACTTGCGACGGGGACCACAGGGACCCCCTCTGGAGCCTCAGAAAGGCCAGTCCCCATTCGAGTTGCTTGGGGCCTTTCGGGATTTTCTCTCCCGTCGATGCCGGCCTAAGACCTTGTGTGGAGTCGGTGCCGGAACCTGAGGATTCCTCTCCCAGTGCTGAAATGGATCTTGGGTACTTCTGGAGCCTCCACCGGGGAATTCAGTCCTCGTCTCGACTTAGGTCATTCACGTGCCACTTTCCTCCCGAGCTGTAGCAGCAGTGTCATGCTTCCTTCGCGTGGATGAAGAAATCTGTGGCTTTAACTCGAGGTTTCGCAGCAGGCTTTCCCACGAGGCTTTCCCACAGGGCTGTCCCACGTGCCACCGTGGTGTGAGTCGATCCTCGGCTTGAAAGTCGAGGCAGTGCAGGAAAACTGTTTCCCTGGAATGGACTGAGACATCTGGGGACTCTGGGAATGGTGGCCACGACCCTGGAGTTCCTCTCGCCTTTCCTGTGGAGAGCGCCTGCTCTTGAGATGCGACGGGAACGCCTGGAATTCTTTCTGGAGCACGCAGGAAAAGGATCCCTCATATCGAGCTAGGAGATGGAAACGGGGCTCCTCTGTATGTGGGCGGGACTTGTGCTTCCTCTCGAGTGGAGACGGGTATGTCGGGGAACTTCTTGAGTTTGCAGCAAGGGTGTGAAGGACCCTTTGTAAGTTCCAGAGTTTAGGTGTGATTAGCCTCGAGACGCCTCAGCAGAAATGGCCTCATCTCGCCTGCAGGGGAGAACCTCCTGGATGTTCTCGAGTTGCGGCAGGTGCTCTCGACTTACGACGGGGACCTCAGGGACCCGCTCTGGTGGCCTCAGGAAAGGCCAGTCCTCATGCGAGTTGCTCGGGCGCCTGTCGGATTCCTCTCCCATCGATGCCAGGGCCTAAGACCTTGTGTGGAGTCGGTGCCGGAACCTGAGGATTCCTCTCCAGTGCAGACATGGATATTGGCGTACTTCTGGAGTCTCCCCAGGGGAATCAGTCCTCGTCTCGAGTGGGGGCATGCACGTGCGCTTTCCTCCAGAGCTGTAGCAGCAGTGTCACGCTTCCCTTCACGTGGATTTAGGGATCAGGTGCTTTCCATCGAACGGCTTTCCCACGAGGCTTTCCACGGCTTTCCCACGAGGCTTTCCCACAGGGCTGTCCCTCGTGTCACCGTGGTGTGAGTCGATCCTCGGCTTGAAAGTCGAGGCAGTGCAGGGAAAAGAGGTTTCCCTGGAATGGACGCAGACATCTGGGGAACTCTGGGAATGGTGGCACGACCCTGGAGTTCGTCTCACCTTTCCTGTGGAGAGCGCCTCCTCTTGAGATGCCACGGAAACGCCGGGAATTCTTTCCCGAGCACGCAGGGAAAGGATCCTCCTCTCGAGGTAGGAGGCGGAAAACGGGGCTACTGTCGATGTGGGTGGGGCTTCGTGCTTCCTCTCGAGTGGAGACGGGTATGTCGGGGAACTTCTTGAGTTGCAGCAAGGGTGTGAAGGACCCTTTGGAAATTCCAGAGGTTAGGTGTGATTAGCCTCGAGACACCTCAGCGGAAATGGGCCGCATCTCGCCTGGACGGGAGAAACGTCCTGAATGTTCTCGAGTTGCAGCAGGTGCTCTCGACTTACGACGGGGACCTCAGGGACCCGCTCTGGTGGCCTCAGGAAAGGCCAGTCCTATGGGAGTTGCCAGGGGACCTCTCGGGATTCCTCTCCGTCGAAGCTGGGGCTAAGATATTGTGCGGAGTGGGTGCCGGTACCTGAGGATTCCTCTCCAGTGCTTACGTGGATCTTGGGGTACTTCTGGAGTCTCCCCATTGGAGTCAGTCCTCGACTCGAGTGGGGGCATGCACGTGCGTTTTCCTCTCGAGCTGTAGCAGCAGTGTCACACTTCCATTCTCGTGGATCAAGGGATCTGTGGCTTTCCCTCGAGGCTTTCCCACGAGGCTTTCCCACGAGGCTTTCCCACAGGGCGGTCCACGTGCCACCCGTGGTGTGAGTCGATCCTCGGCTTGAAAGTCGAGGCAGTGCAGGGAAAACAGGTTTCCCTGGAATGGACGGAGACATCTGGGGGACTGTGGGAATGGTGGCAGGACCCTGGAGTTCCTCTCCCTTTCCTGTGGAGAGCGCCTCCTCTTGAAGATGGGATGGGAACGCCGGGAATTCTTTCCAGAGCACGCAGGGAAAGGATCCCTCCTCTCCGAGCTAGGAGGCGGAAACGGGGCTCCTCTGGATGTGGGCGGGACTCTCGTGCTTCCTCTCGAGTGGAGTTGGGTATGTCGGGGAACTTCTTGAGTTGCAGCAAGGGTGTGAAGGACCCTTTGGAAGTTCCAGAGGTTAGGTGTTAATAGCCTCGAGACGCCTCAGTGGAAATGGGCCTCATCTCGCCTGGAGGCGGAGAACCTCCTGGATTTTCTCGAGTTGCGGCAGGTGCTCTCGACTTACGACGGGGACCTCAGGGACCCGCTCTGGTTTCCTCAGGAAAGGCCAGTCCCATGCGAGTTGCTCGGGCCTCTCGGGATTCCTCTCCCATCGATGCCAGGGCCTAAGACCTTGTGTGGAGTCGGTGCCCGGAAGCTGAGGATTCCTCTCCAGTGCAGACATGGATATTGGCGTACTTCTGGAGTCTCCCCAGGGGAATCAGTCCTCGTCTCGAGTGGGGGCATGCACGTGCGCTTTCCTCCAGAGCTATAGCAGCAGTGTCACGCTTCCCTTCGCGTGGATCTAGGGATCAGGGGCTTTCCCTCGAGGCTTTCCCACGAGGCTTTCCCACGAGTCTTTCCCACAGGGCTGTCCCACGTGCCACTGTGGAGTGAGTCGATCCTCGGCTTGACAGTCGAGGCAGTGCTGGGAAAATAGGTTTCCCTGGAATGGACTGAGACATCTGGGGGACTCTGGGAATGGGGCCTGATCCTGGAGTTCTTTTCGCCTTTCCTGTGGAGAGCGCCTCCTCTTGAAATGCGACGGGAACGCTAGGAATTCTTTCTCGACCACGCAGGGAAAGGATCCCTCCTCTCGAGCTAGCAGGCGGAAATCGGGGCCACTCTGGATATGGACGGGACTCTCCGATTCCTCTAGAGTGGAGACGGGTATGTCGGGGGAACTTCTTGAGTTGCAGCAAGGGTGTGAAGGACCCTTTTGGAAGTTCCAGAGTTTAAGTGTGATTACCCCCTAGTTGGCCTCAGCGGAAATGGGCCTCATCTCACCTGGAGGGGAGAACCTCCTGGATTTTCTGGGAAGTTGCGGCAGGTGCTCTCGACTTACGATGGGGACCTCAGGGACCTGCTCTGGTGGCCTCAGGAAAGGCCAGTCCCCATGCGAGTTGCTCTGGGGCCTCTCGGGATTCCTCTCCCGTCGGATGCAGGGGCCCTAAGACCTTGGTTGGAGTCGGTGCCGGAACCTGAGGATTCCTCTCCACTTCTGACATGATCTTGGGGTACTTCTGGAGTCACCCCAGGGGGTGTCAGTACTCGTCTCGAGTGGGGCCATGCACGTGCGCTTTCCTCCGGAGCTGTAGCAGCAGTGTCCCGCTTCCCTTCGCATGGATCAAGGGATCTGTGGCTTTCCCTCGAGGCTTTTACCACGAGGCTTTCCCACAGGGCTGTACCACGTGCCACTGTGGTGTGAGTCGATCCTCGACTTGAAAGTCGAGGCAGTGCAGGGAATACAGGTTCCCTGGAATGGACTGAGACATCTGGGGGGACTCTGGGAATGGTGGCAGGACCCTGGAGTTCCTCTCCCTTTCCTGTGGAGAGCGCCTCCTCTTGAGATGGGACGGAACGCGGGAATTTTTTCCAGAGCACGCAGGGAAAGGATCCCTCCTCTCGAGCTAGGAGGCGGAAACGGGGCCTCCTCTGGATGTGGGCGGACTCTCGTGCTTCCTCTCGAGTGGAGACGGGGTATGTCGGGGAACTTCTTGAGTTGCAGCAAGGGTGTGAAAGGACCCTTTGGAAGTTCCAGAGGTTAGGTGTTAATAGCCTCGAGACGCCTCAGGAGAAATCGGCCTCATCTCGCCTGGAGGGGAGAACCTCCTGGATTTTCTCGAGTTGCGGCAGGTGCT
>NW_017207943.1:0-4179 GCF_001704415.2 Capra hircus | reverse complement strand
TTCACACCCTTGCTGCCAACTCAAGAAGTTCCCGACATACCCGTCTCCACTCGAGAGGAAGTACGAGAGTCCCGCCCACATCCAGAGGCCCCGTTTCCGCTCCTAGCTCGAGAGGAGGATCCTTTCCTGCGTCGTAGGGAAATAATTCCCGGCGTTCCCGTCGCATATCAAGAGGAGGCGATATCCACAGGAAAAGCGAGAAGAACTCCAGGGTCGTGCCACCATTCCCAGATTACCCCAGATGTCTCAGTCCATTCCAGGGAAACCTGTTTTCCCTGCACTGCCTCGACTTTCAAGGCGAGGATAGACTCACACACGGTGGCACGTGGGACAGCCCTGTTGAAAGCCTCGTGGGAAAGCCTGTGGGAAAGCCTCAATGGAAAGAGCACAGATCCCTTGATACACGCGAAGAAGCGACACTGCTGCTACAGCTCGAAAGGAAAGCACACGTGCATGCCCCACTCGAGACGAGGATTGACTCCCCTGGGGAGACTCCAGAAGTACCCCAAGATCCATGTCAGCACTGGAGAGGAATTCTCAGGTTCCGGCACCGACTCCTCACAAGATCTTAGGCCCGGCATCGACGGGTGAGGAATCCGAGAGGCCCCCGAGCAACTCGCATGGGAATGGCCTTTCCTGAGGCCACCAGAGCGGGTCCCTGAGGTCCCGTTCGTAAGAAGAAGCACTGCCGCAACTCGAGAAAATCCAGGAGGTTCTCCCCTCCAGGCGAGATGAGGCCCATTTCCGCTGAGGCGTCTCGAGGCTAATCACATCTAACCTCTGGAACTTCCAAAGGGTCCTTCACACCTTGCTGCAACTCAAGAAGTTCCCCGACATACCCGTCTCCACTCGATAGGAAGCCCGAGAGTCCTGCCCACATCCAGAGGAGCCCGTTTACCGCCTCCTAGCTCGAGAGGAGGGATCCCTTCCCTGTGTGTTCGGGGAATGAATTTCCGGCATTCCCGTCGCATCGCAAAAAGGAGGCGCTCTCCACAGGAAAAGCGAGAGGAACTCCAGGGTCATGCCACCATTCCCAGAGTCCCCCAGATGTCTCAGTCCATTCCAGGGAAAACTGTTTTCCCTGAACTGCCTCGACATTCAAGCCGAGGATCGACTCACACCACAGTGGCACGTCGCACAGCCCTGTGGGAAAGCCTCCTTGGAAAGCTTCGTGGAAAGCCTCGAGGGAAAGCCACAGATCCCTTGATCCACTAGGAAGAGAAGCGCGAAACTGCGGCTACAGCTCGGGAGGAAAGCGCACTTGCATGCCCCCACTCGACACGAGGACTGACTCCCCTGGGGAGACTCCAGAAGTATCCCAAGATCCATGTCAGCACTGGAGAGGAATCCTCAGGTTCCGGCACCGACTCCACACAAGATCTTAGGCCCCGGCATAGACGGGAGAGGAATCCGAGAGGTCCCCGAGAAACTCGCATGGGTACTGGCCTTTCCTGAGGCCACCAGAGCGGTCCCTGAGGTCCCCGTCGTAAGTTGAGAGCACTTTCCGCAACATGAGAAAATCCAGGAGGTTCCTCCTCCAGGCAAGATGAGGCCCATTTCGCTGAGGCGTCCGAGGCTAATCACACCTAACCTCTGGAACTTCCAAAGGGTCTTCACCCCTTGCTGCAACTCAAGAAGTTCCCGACATACCCGTCTCCACTGAGAGGAAGCACGAGAGTTCTGCCCACATCCAGAGGAGCCCCGTTTCCGACTACTAGCTCGAGAGGAGGGATCCTTTCCCTGCGTGCTGGGGAAAGAATTTCCGGCGTTACCGTCGCAACTCAAGAGGAGGCGCTCTCCACAGGAAAGGCGAGAGGAACTCCAGGGTCGTGCCACCATTCCCAGAGTCCCCCAGATGTCTCATTACATTCCAGGGAAACCTGTTTTCCCTGCACTGCCTCGACTTTCAAGCCGAGGATCGACTCACACCCCGTGGCACGTGGGACAGCCCTGTGGGAAAGCCTCGTGGGAAAGCCTCGTGGTAAAGCCTCGAGGGATAGCCACAGATCCCTTGATCCACGGGAAGGGAAGCGCGACACTGCTGCTACAGCTCGGTAGGAAAGCGCACGTGCATGCCCCCCCTCGAGACGAGGACTGACTCCCCTTGGTAGACTCCAGAAGTACCCAAGATCCATGTCAGCACTGGAGAGGAATCCTCAGGTTCCGGCACCCACTCCACACAAGATCTTAGGCCCCGGCAACGACGGAGAGGATTCCCGAGAGGCCCCCGAGCAAATCGCATGGGGACTGGCCTTTCCTGAGGCCACCAAAGCGGGTTCCTGATGTTCCCATCGTAGGTCGAAAGCACCTGCTGCAACTTGAGAAAATCCAGGAGGTTCTCCCTCCAGGCGAGATGAGGCCCATTTCCGCTGAGGCGTTTCGAGGCTAATCACACCTAACCTCTGGAACTTCCAAAGGGTCCTTCACACCCTTGCTGCAACTCAAGAAGTTCCCCGACATACCCGTCTCCACTCGAGGAAGTACGACAGTCCCGCC
This sequence comes from Capra hircus, assembly GCF_001704415.2. Taxonomy (NCBI): domain Eukaryota; kingdom Metazoa; phylum Chordata; class Mammalia; order Artiodactyla; family Bovidae; genus Capra; species Capra hircus. The sequence goes on along the minus strand of NW_017207943.1, from coordinate 1,683 downwards.
CACATCCAGAGGAGCCCCGTTTCCGCATCCTAGCTCGAGAGAAGGGATCCTTTCCCTGCGTGGTCGGGATAGAATTCCCGTCGTTCCCGTCGCATCTCAAGAGGAGGAGCTCTCCACAGGAAAGGAGAGAGGAACTCCAGGGTCGTGCCACCATTCCCAGAGTCCCCCAGATGTCTCAGTCCATTCCAGGGAAACCTGTTTTCCCTGCACTGCCTCGACGTTCAAGCCGAGAATCGCCCCACACCACGGTGGCACTTGGGACAGCCCTGTGGGAAAGCCTCGTGGAAAGCCTCGTGGGAAAGCCTCGTGGGAAAGCCTCGTGGGAAAGCCTCGAGGGAAAGCCGCAGATCCCTTGATCCACGCGAAGGGAAGCGTCACTCTGCTCCTACAGCTCGGGAGGAAAGCGCACGTGCATTCCCCCACTCAAGACGAGGACTGAGTGCACTGGGGAGACTACAGAAGTACCCCAAGATCCATGTCAGCACTGGAGAGAAATCCTCAAGTTCCGGCACCCACTCCACACAAGATCTTAGGCCCCGGCAACGACGGGAGAGGAATCCGAGAGGCCCCGAGCAACTCGAATGGTGACTGGCCTTTCCTGAGTCCACCAGAGCGGGTCCCTGAGGTCCCCGTCGTAAGTTGAGAGCACCTGCCGCAACTCGAGAAAATCCAGGAGGTTCTCCCGTCCAGGTGAGATGAGGCCCATTTCCGCTGAGGCGACTCGAGGCACATCACACCTAAACTCTGGAACTTCCAAAGGGTCCTTCACACCCTTGCTGCAACTCAAGAAGTTCCCCGACTACTCGTCTCCACTTAAGAGAAAGCAGGAGAGTCCGCCCACATCCAGAAGAACCCCGTGTCCGCCTTCTACCTCGAGAGGATGGATCCTTTACCTGCGTGTTCGGTCAAGTATTCCCGGCATTCCCGTCACATCTCAAGAGGAGGTGCTCTCCACAGGAAAGGCGAGAGGAACTCCAGGGTCGTGCCACCATTCCAGAGTCCCCCAGATATCTCAGTCCATTCCGGGGCAAACTGTTTTCCCTGCACTGCCTCGACCTTCAAGCCGAGGATCAACTCACACTACGGTGGCACGTGGGACAGACCAGTGGGAAAGCCTCGAGGGAAAGCCACAGATGCCTTGATCCACGCGAAGGGAAGCGTGACCTTGCTGCTACAGCTCGGGAGGAAAGGCACATGCATGCCCTCACTCGAGACGAGGACTGACTCCCCTGGGGAGACTCCAGAAGTACCCCAAGATCCATGTCAGCACTGGAGAGGAATCCTCAGGTTCCGGCACCGAATACACACAAGATCTTTGGCCCCGGCATCGATGGGAGAGGAATCCAGAGAGTCCCCGAGCAACTCGCATGGGGACTGTCCTTTCCTGAGGCCACCAGAGCAGGTCCATGAGGTCCCCGTCGTAAGACGAGAGCACCTGCCGCAACTCGAGCAAATCCAGGTGGTTCTCGCCTCCAGGCGAGATGAGGCCCATTTCCGCTGAGGCGTCAAGGCTAATCACACCTAAACTCTGGAACTTCCAAAGGGTCCTTCAAACCCTTGCTGCAACTCAAGAAGTTCCCCCGACATACCCGTCTCCACTCGAGGAAGCAAGAGAGTCCCGCCCACATTCAGGGAGCCCCGTTTCCGCCTCATAGCTCCAGAGGAGGGATCCTTTCCCTGTTC
>NW_017207942.1:0-4180 GCF_001704415.2 Capra hircus | reverse complement strand
TCTCGCCTGAGGGAGAACCTCCTGGATTTTCTCAAGTTGCGGCAGGTGCTCTCGACTTACGAGGGGACCTCAGGACCCGCTCTGGTGGCCTCAGGAAAGGCCAGTCCCCATGCGAGTTGTCGGACCTTTCGGGATTCTCTCCCGACGATGCCGGGCCTAAAATCTTGTGTGGAGTCGGTTCCGGAAGCTGAGCATTCTTCTCCAGTGCTGACAAGGATCTTGGGTAGTTCTAAGTCTCCCCAGGGAAGTCAGTCCTCGTCTCGAGTGGGGCATGCACGGTACTTTCCTCCCGAGCTGTAGCAGCAGTGTCACGCTTCCCTTCGCGTGGATCAAGGGATCTGTGGCTTTCCCTCGAGGCTTTCCCACGAGGCTTTGCCACAGGGCTGTCCCACGTTCCACCGTGGTGTGAGTCGATCCTTGGTTTGAAAGTCGAGGCAGTGCAGGAAAACAGTTTTCCCTGGAATGGACTGAGACATTTGGGCGACTCTGGGAATGGTGGCACGACCCTGGAGTTCCTCTCGCTTTTCCTCTTGGATCGCCTGCTCTTGAGATGCGAAAGGAACGCCGGAATTCTTTCCCGACCACGCAGGGAAAGATCCCTCCTCTCTAGCTAGGAAGCGGAACCGGGCTCCTCTGGATGTGGCGGGACTCTCGTGCTTCCTCTCGAGTGGAGACGGTAAGTCGGGGAACTTCTTGAGTTGCAGCAAGGGTTGAAGGACCCTTTGGAAGTTCAGAGGTTAGGTTGATTAGCCTCTAGACGCCTCAGCGGAAATGGGCCTCATCTGGCCTGGAGGGGAGAACCTCCTGGATTTTCTCAAGTTGCGGCAGGTGCTCTCGACTTACGACGGGGACCTCAGGGACCCGCTCTGGTGGCTTCAGGAAAGGACAGTCCCCATGCGAGTTGCTCGGGGCCTCTCGGGATTCCTCTCCCGTCGATGCCGGTGCTTAAGACCATGCGTGGAGTCGGTGCCGGAACCTGAGGATTCCTCTCCAGTGCTGACATGGATTTTGGGGTACTTCTGGAGTTTTCCGCGGGTAGTCCGTCCTCGTCTCGAGTGGGGGCATGCACGTTCGCTTTCCTCCCGAGCTGTAGCAGAGCAGTGTCACGCTTCCCTTTGCGCGGATCAAGGGATCTGTGGGTTTCCCTCGAGGCTTTCCCATGAGGCTTTCCCACGAGGCTTTCCCGTAGGGCTGTCCCGCGTGCCACCGTGGTGTGTCTCGATCCTCGGTTTGAAAGTCGAGGCAGTGCAGGGAAAACAGGATTCCCTGGAATGGACTGAGACTTCTGGGGGCTCTGGGAATGGTGGCATGACCCTGGAGTTCCTCTCGCCTTTCCCCTGGAGAGCGCCTCCTCTTGAGATGCGACGGGAACGCCGGGAATTCTCTCCCGAACACGAAGGTAAAGGATACCTCCTCTCGAGCTAGGAGGCGGAAACGGGGCTCATCTGGATGTGGGCCGGACTCTCGTGCTTCCTCTGGAGTGGAGATGGGCATGTCGGGGAACTTGTTGAGTTGCAGCAAGGGTGTGAAGGACCCTTTGGAATTTCCAGAGGTTAGGTGTGATTCGCCTCCAGACGCCTCAGCGGAAATGGGCCTCATCTCGCCTGGAGGGGAGAACCTCCTGGATTTTCTCGAGTTGCGGCAGGTGATCTCGACAAACGACGGGGACCACAGGGACCCGCTCTGGTGGCCTCAGCAAAGGCCAGTCCCCGTGCGAGTTGCTAGGGGGCTTCTCGGGATTCCTCTCCTGTCGATGCCGGGGCCTAAGACCTTGTGTGGAGTCGGTGGCGGAACCTGAGGATTCCTCTCCAGTGCTGACATGGATCTTGGGGTACTTCTGGAGTCTCCCCAGGGGAGTCAGTCCTTGTCACGAGTTGGGGCATGAACGTGCGCTATCCTCCCGAGGAGTAGCAGCAGTGTCACTCTTCCCTTCGCATGAATCAAGGGATCTGTGGCTTTCCCTCTTGGCTTTCCCATCAGGCTTTCCCACAGGGCTGTCCCACGGGCCACCGTGGTGTGAGTCGATCCTCGGCTTGAAAGTCGAGGCTTTGCAGGGAAAACAGGTTTCCCTGGAATGGACTGAGACATCTGGGGGACTCTGGGAATGGTGGCACAACCCTGGAGTTCCTCTCGCCTTTCCTGTGGAGAGTGCCTCCTCTTGAGATGCGACGGGAACGCCAGGAATTCTCTCCCGACCACGCAGGGAAAGGATCCCTCCTCTCGATCTAGGAGGCGGAAACGGCGCTCCTCTGGATGTTGGCAGGACTCTCGTGCTTCCTCTCGAGTGAAGACGGGTATGTCCGGGAACTTCTTGAGTTGCAGCAAGGGGGTGAGGACCCTTTGGAAGTTCCAGAGGTTAGGTGTCATTTGCCTTGACACGACTCAGCGGAAATGGGCCTCATCTCGACTGGAGGGGAGAACCTCCTGGATTTTCTCGAGTTGCGGCAGGTGCTCTCGACTTACGCCAGGGACCTCAGGGACCCGCTCTGGTGGCCTCAGGAAAGGCCAGTCCCCTGCGAGTTGCTCGGGGGCCTCTCGGGATTCCTCTCCCGACGATGCCGGGGCCTAAAATCTTGTGTGGAGTCGGTTCCGGAAGCTGAGCATTCTTCTCCAGTGCTGACAAGGATCTTGGGGTAGTTCTTAAGTCTCCCCAGGGAAGTCAGTCCTCGTCTCGAGTGGGGGCATGCACATGTACTTTCCTCCCGAGCTGTAGCAGCAGTGTCACGCTTCCCTTCGCGTGGATCAAGGGATCTGTGGCTTTCCCTCGAGGCTTTCCCACGAGGCTTTGCCACAGGGCTGTCCCACGTTCCACCGTGGTGTGAGTCGATCCTTGGCTTGAAAGTCGAGGCAGTGCAGGGAAAACAGTTTTCCCTGGAATGGACTGAGACATTTGGGGGACTCTGGGAATGGTGGCACGACCCTGGAGTTCCTCTCGCTTTTCCTCTGGAGATCGCCTGCTCTTGAGATGCGAAAGGAACGCCGGGAATTCTTTCCCGACCACGCAGGGAAAGGATCCCTCCTCTCTAGCTAGGAAGCGGAACCGGGGCTCCTCTGGATGTGGGCGGGACTCTCGTGCTTCCTCTCGAGTGGAGACGGGTAAGTCGGGAACTTCTTGAGTTGCAGCAAGGGTGTGAAGGACCCTTTGGAAGTTCCAGAGGTTACGTGTGATTAGCCTCTAGACGCCTCAGCGGAAATGGGCCTCATCTGGCCTGGAGGGGAGAACCTCCTGGATTTTTTCTCAAGTTGCGGCAGGTGCTCTCGACTTACGACGGGGACCTCAGGGACCCGCTCTGGTGGCTTCAGGAAAGGACAGTCCCCATGCGAGTTGCTCGGGGCCTCTCGGGATTCCTCTCCCGTCGATGCCGGTGCTTAAGACCATGCGTGGAGTCGGTGCCGGAACCTGAGGATTCCTCTCCAGTGCTGACATGGATTTTGGGGTACTTCTGGAGTTTTCCGCGGGGTAGTCCGTCCTCGTCTCGAGTGGGGGCATGCACGTTCGCTTTCCTCCCGAGCTGTAGCAGCAGTGTCACGCTTCCCTTTGCGCGGATCAAGGGATCTGTGGGTTTCCCTCGAGGCTTTCCCATGAGGCTTTCCCACGAGGCTTTCCCATAGGGCTGTCCGCGTGCCACCGTGGTGTGTCTCGATCCTCGGTTTGAAAGTCGAGGCAGTGCAGGGAAAACAGGATTCCCTGGAATGGACTGAGACTTCTGGGGGCTCTGGGAATGGTGGCATGACCCTGGAGTTCCTCTCGCCTTTCCCCTGGAGAGCGCCTCCTCTTGAGATGCGACGGGAACGCCGGGAATTCTCTCCCGAACACGAAGGTAAAGGATACCTCCTCTCGAGCTAGGAGGCGGAAACGGGGCTCATCTGGATGTGGGCCGGACTCTCGTGCTTCCTCTGGAGTGGAGATGGGCATGTCGGGGAACTTGTTGAGTTGCAGCAAGGGTGTGAAGGACCCTTTGGAATTTCCAGAGGTTAGGTGTGATTCGCCTCCAGACGCCTCAGCGGAAATGGGCCTCATCTCGCCTGGAGGGGAGAACCTCCTGGATTTTCTCGAGTTGCGGCAGGTGATCTCGACAAACGACGGGGACCACAGGGACCGAGTTGCGCTTCTCGGGATTCCTCTCCTGTCGATGCGGGGCCTAAGACCTTGTGTGGAGTCGGTGGCTCTCCGTCGATG
>NW_017207941.1:0-4181 GCF_001704415.2 Capra hircus | reverse complement strand
CACACTAGGTCTTAGCCCTGGCATCGACGTGAGAGGGATCCCGAGAGGCCCCCAAGCAACTCGCATGGGACTGGCCTTTCCTGAGGCCACCAGAGCGGTTCGCTGTGGTACCCGTCGTAAGTCAAGAGCACCTGTCGCAAATCGAGAAAATCCAGGAGGTTCTCCCCTCCAGGCGACATGAGGCCCATTTCCGCTGAGTATCTCGAGGCTAATCACACTTTACCTAAGGAACTACCAAAGGGTCCTTCACACGCCTTGCTGCAACTCAAGAAGTTTCCTGACATACCCGGTCTCCCACTCGAGAGGAAGCACGAGAGTCCCGACCACACCAGAGGAGCCCGTTTCCACCATTAGCTTCGAGAGGAGGATCCTTTCCCTGCGTGCTCGAGAAAAGAATTTCCCCGGTGTTCCTGTCGCAACTCAAGAGGAGGCGCTCTCCACAGGAAATGCGAGAGGAACTCCAGGGTCATGCCAGCATTCCCAGAGTCCCCCAGATGTCTCAGTCCATTCCAGGGAAACCTGTTTCTCTTGCACTGTTTTGACTTTCAAGCCGAGGATAGACTAACACCACGGTGGCACGTGGACAGCCCTGTGGGAAAAGCCTCGTGGGAAAGCCTCGGGGAAAGCCCTCGAGAATCGCACAGATCCCTTGTTCCACGTGAAGGAAAGGGTGACACTGCGGCTACAGCTCGGGAGGAAATCGCACGTGCATGCCCCACTCGAGACGAGGACTGACCGCTGGGGAGACTCCAGAAATACCCCAAGATCCATGTCAGAAATGGAGAGGAAACCTCAGGTCTGGCACCGACTCCACAACCAGGTCTTAGGCCCCGATATCGACTGGAGAGGAATCCCGAGAGACCCCCGAGAGGCCTCGAGCAACTCCAAGGGACTGGCCTTTCCTGAGGCCACCAGAGCGGGTCCCTGAGGTCCCGTCGTAAGTCAAGAGCACCTGCCGCAACTCGAGAAAATCCAGGAGGTTCTCCCCTCCAGGCGAGATGAGGCCCATTTCCGCTGAGGCGTCTCGAGGCTAATCACACCTAAACTCTGGAACTTCCAAAGGGTCCTTCACACCTTGCTGGAACTCAAGAAGTTCCGCAACATTCCCGACTCCACTCCAGAGGAAGCACGAGAGTCCCGCCCACATCCAGAGGAGCCCCGTTTCCGCCTCCTAGCTCGAGAGGTGGGATCCTTTTCGCGTGTCGGGAAAGAATTCCCGGCGTTCCCGTCGCATCTCAAGTGAGGCGCTCTCCACAGGAAAGGCGAGAGGAACTCCAGGGTCGTGCCACCATTCCCAGAGTCGCCCAGATATCTCAGTCCATTCAGGGAAACCTGTATTCCCTGCACTGCCTCAACTTTCAAGCCGAGGATCGACTCACACCACGGTGGCACGTGGGACAGCCCTGTGGGAAAGCCTCGTGGGAAACCTCGTGGGGAAAGCCTCGAGGGAAGCCACAGATCCCTTGATCCACTCGAAGGGAAGCGTGACACTGCTGCTACAGCTGGGGAGAAGCGCATGTGCATGCCCCACTCGAGACGAGGAACTGACTCCCGTGGGGAGACTCCAGAAGTACCCCAAGATCCATGTCAGCACTGGAGAGGATTCCTCAGGTTCCGACACTGACTCCACAAAGGTCTTAGGCCCCAGCATCGACGGGAGAGGAAACCGAGAGGCCCCCGAGAGCCACCGAGTAACTCGCATGGGGACTGGCCTTCCTGAGGCCACCAGAGAGGGTCCCTGAGGTCCCCTGTCGTAAGTCGAGAGCACCTGCCGCAACTCGAGAAAATCCAGGAGGTTCCCCCTCCAGGCGAGATGAGGGCCCATTTCCGCTGAGGCGTCTCCAGGCTAATCACACCTAAACTCTGGAACTTCCAAAGGGTCCTTGACACCCATGCTGCAACTCAAGAATTCCACGACATACCCGACTCACTAGAGAGGAAGCACGAGAGTCCCGCCCACATCCAGAGGAGCCCGTTTCCGCCTCCTTGCTCGAGAGGACGGATCCTTTCCGCGTTGTCGGGAAAGAATTCCCGGCGTTCCCATCGCATCTCAAGTGGAGGCGCTCTCCACAGGAAAGGCGAGAGGAACTCCAGGGACGTGCCACCATCCCAGAGTCCCCCAGATGCCTCAGTCCATTCCAGGGAAACCAGTTTTCCCGGCACTGCCTCGACTTTCAAGCCGAGGATCGACTCACAACACGGTGGCACGTGGGACAGCCCTGTGGGAAAGCCTCGGGGGAAAGCCTTTTGGGAAAGCCTCGAGGAATGCCCCAGATCCCTTGTTCCACGCGAAGGGAAGCGTGACACAGCTGCTACAGCTCGGGAGTAAAGGGCACGTGCATGACCCAACTCGAGACAAGGATTGACTTCCCTGGGGAGATCCAGAAGTACCCAAAGATCCATGTCAGCACTGTAGAGGAATCCTCAGGTCCTGGCACCGACTCCACACAAGGTCTTAGGCCCCGGCATCGACGGGAGAGAATCCCGAGACGCCCCCGAGTAACTCGCAAGGGAAATTTCCTTTACCGATGCCACCTGGGCGCGTCCCTGAGGTCCCCGTCGTAAGTCAAGAGCACCTGCCTTAACTCGAGAAAATCCAGGAGGTTCTCCCCTCCAGGCGAGATGAGGCCCATTTCCGCTGAGGCGTCTCGAGGCTAATCACACCTAAACTCTGGAACTTCCAAAGGGTCCTTCACACCCTTGCTGGAACTCAAGAAGTTCCGCAACATTCCCGACTCCACTCGAGAGGAAGCACGAGAGTCCCGCCCACATCCAGAGGAGCCCCGTTTCCGCCTCCTAGCTCGAGAGGAGGGATCCTTTCCCTGCGTGGTCGGGAAAGAATTCCGGCGTTCCCGTCGCATCTCAAGTAGGCGCTCTCCACAGGAAAGGCGAGAGGAACTCCAGGGTCGTGTCACCATTCCCAGAGTCGCCCAGATGTCTCAGTCCATTCCAGGGAAACCTGTATTCCCTGCACTGCCTCAACTTTCAAGCCGAGGATCGACTCACACCACGGTGGCACGTGGGACAGCCCAGTGGGAAAGCCTCGTGGGAAAACCTCGTGGGAAAGCCTCGAGGGAAAGCCACAGATCCCTTGATCCTCTCGAAGGGAAGCGTGACACTGCTGCTACAGCTGGGGAGGAAAGCGCATGTGCATGCCCCACTCGAGACGAGGACTGACTCCCCTGGGAGACTCCAGACGTACCCCAAGATCCATGTCAGCACTGGAGAGGATTCCTCAGGTTCCGGCACTGACTCCACACAAGGTCTTAGGCCCCAGCTTCGACGGGAGAGGAAACCCGAGAGGCCCGAGAGGCCACCGAGAAACTCGCATGGGGACTGGCCTTTCCTGAGGCCACCAGAGCGGGTCCCTGAGGACCCTGTCGTAAGTCGAGAGCGCCTGCCGCAACTCGAGAAAATCCAGGAGGTTCTCCCTTCCAGGCGAGATGAGGCCCATTTCTGCTGAGACGTCTCGAGGCTAATCACACCTAACCTCTGGAAGTTCCAAAGGTCCTTCACAACCTTTCTGCAACTCAAGAAGTTCCCCGACATTCCCGTTTTCCACTCGAGAGGAAGCACGAGAGTTCCGCCCACATCCAGAGGAGCCCCGTTTCCGCCTCATAGCTCGATAGGAGGGATCCTTTCCCTGCGTGGTCGTGAAAGAATTCCCGGCGTTCCCGTTACATCTCAAGAGGGGCGCACTCCACAGGAAAGGCGAGAGGAACTCCAGTGTGGTCCACCTTTCCCAGATCCCCAGATGTCTCAGTCCATTCCACGGAAGCCTGTTTTCCCGGCACTGCCTCAACTTTCAAGCCGAGGATCGACTGACACCACGGTGGCACGTGGGACATCACTGTGGGAAAGCGTCGTGGGAAGCTGGTGGAAAGCCGTCGTGGGAAAGCCTCGTGGAAAGCCTCGAGGGAAAGCCACTGATTCTAGGATACACTCGAAGGGAAGCGTGACACTGCTGCTACAGCTCGGAGGAAAGCGCACGTGCATGCCCCCACTCGAGACAAGGACTGACTCCCCTGAGGAGACTCCAGGAAATACCCCAAGGTCCATGTCAGCACTGGAGAGGAATCCTCAGGTTCCGTACCGACTCCACACAAGGTCTTAAGCATCGGCATCGGCAGAGAGGAATCCCGAAGAGGCCCCAACAACACGCATGGACTGCGTTTCCTGAG
>NW_017207940.1:0-4181 GCF_001704415.2 Capra hircus | reverse complement strand
GAGTCAGTCCTGAGTGGGGATGCACGTGCGCTTTCATCCCTATTTGTAGCAGCAGTGTTTGCGCTTCCTTCGCGTCAATCAATGGTTCTGTGGCTTTTCCTCGAGGCTTTCCCACGAGGCTTTCCACAGGGCTGTCCACGTGCCACGTGGTGTGAGTCGATCCTCGCTTGAAAGTGGAGGCAGTGAAGGGAAAACAGGTTTCCCAAGAATGGACTGAGACATCTCGGGGAACTCTGGGATGGTGGCAGGACCCTGGAGTTTCTTCGCTTTCCTGTATAGAACGCCTCCTCTTGAGATGCGACGGAAACGCCGGGAATTCTTTCCCCACACGCAGGGAAAGGATCCTCCTCTCGATCTTGGAGGCGGAAACGGGGCTCCTCTGGATGTGGGCGGGACTCTCGTGCTTCCTCTCGAGTGGAGACTGGTTTGTCGGGAACTTCTTGAGTTGCAACAAGGGTGTGAAGGACCCTTTGGAAGTTCCAGTTGTCAGATGTGATTAGCCTCCAGACGCCTCAGCGGAAATGGGCCTCATCTCTCCTGGAGGGGAGAACCTCCTGGATTTTTCGAGTTGCGGCAGGTGCTCTCCCTTACGACGGGGACCTCAGGGACCCGCCTGGTTGCCTCAGGAAAGGTCAGTCCCCATGCAGTTACTCGGGGCCTCTCGGGATTCCTCTCCGTCGATGCGGGCCTTAGACCTTGTGTGGAGTCGGTGCCAGATCCTGAGGATTCCTCTCCAGTGCTGACATGGATCTTGGGGTACTTCTGGAGTCTCCCCAGGGTAGACAGTCCTCGTCTCGAGTGGGGGCATGCACGTGCGATTTCCTCCCGAGCTGTAGCAGCAGTGTCACACTTCCCTTCGCGTGGATCAAGGGATTTGTGGCTTTTTCCTCGAGGCTTTCCAGGAGGCTTTTCTTTCCTACAGGGCTGTCCCACGAGCCACCGTGGTGTGAGTCGATCCTTGGCTTGAAAGTCGAGACAGTGCAGGGAAAACAGGTTTCCCTGGAATGGACTGAGGCATCTGGGGGACTCTGGGAATGGTGGCACGACCCTGGAGTTCCTCTCTCCTTTCCTGTGGAGAGCGCCTCCTCTTGAGATGCGACGGGAAAGCCGGGAATTTTATTCCCGATCACGCAGGGGAAGGATCCCTCCTCTCGAGCCAGGAGGGGGAAACGGGGCTCCTCTGGATGTGGGCGGGACTCGCGTGTTTCCTCTCGAGTGGAAATGGGTATGTCGGGGAACTTCTTGAGTTGCAGCAAGGGTGTGAAAGACCCTTTGGAAGTTCCAGATGTTAGATGTGATTAGCCTCAAGTCGCCTCAGCGGAAATGGGCCTCATCTCGCCTGGAGGGGAGAACGTCCTGGAGTTTCTCTAGGTTGTGGCAGGCACTCTCGACTTACGACGGGGACCTCAGGGACCCGCTCTGGTGGCCTCCAAGAAATGCCAGTCCCCATTCGAGTTGCTCGGCGGGCCTCTCGGGATTCTCTCCCGTCGATGCCGGGGCCTAAGATCTTGTGTGGAGTCGCTGCCGGAACCTGAGCATTCCTCTCTAGTGCTGACATGGATCTTGGGGTACTTCTGGAGTCTCCCCAAGGGAGTCAGTCCTCATCTCGAGTGGGGGCCTGCCACGTTCGCTTTCCTCCCGAGCTGTAGCAGCAGTGTCGAACTTACCTTCGCGTGGATCAAGGGATCTGTGGCTTTCACTCGAGGCTTTCCCACGAGGCTTTCCCACGAGGCTTTCCCACAGGGCTGTCCCACGTGCCACCGTGGTGTGAGTCGATCCTCGGCTTGAAAGTCGAGGCAGTGCAGGGAAAACCGGTTTCCCTGAAATGGACTGAGAATTCTGGGGTCTCTGGGAATGGTGGCACGACCCTGGTGTTCCTCTCGCCTTTCCTGTGGAGAGCGCCTCTTCTTGAGATGCAATGGGAACGCGGGGAATTCTTTCCCCCCACGCAGGGAAAGGATTCCTCCTCTCGAGCTAGGAGACGGAAATGGGGCTCCTCTGTTTGTGGGCGGGACTCTCGTGCTTCCTCTCGAATGGAGACGGGTATGTCGGGGAACTTCTTGAGTTGCAGCAAGGGTGTGAGGGACCCTTTGTAAGTTCCAGATGTTAGATGTGATTAGCCTCAAGACGCCTCAGCGGAAATGGGCCTCATCTCGCCTGGAGGGGAGAACCTCTTGGATTTTCTCGAGTTGCGACAGGTGCTCTCGTCTTACGTCGGGGATCTCAGGGACCCGCTCTGGTGGCCTCAGGAAAGGCCAGTCCCCATGCGAGTTGCTGGGGGCCTCTCCGGATTCCTCTCCCGTCGATGCCGGGGCCTAAGAACTGTGTGGAGTTGCCAGAACCTGAGGTTTCCTCTCCAGTGCTGACATGGATCTTGGGGTACTTCTGGAGTCTCCCGGGAAGTCAGTCCTCGTCTCGAGTGGGGCATGCACCTGCGCTTTCCTCCCGAGCTGTAGCAGCAGTGTCACGCTTCCCTTCTCGTGGATCAAGGGATCTGTGGCTTTCCCTTGAGGCTTTCCCTGGAGGCTTTCCCAGAATGTTTTCCCACAGGGCTGTCCCACGTGCCACCGTGGTGTGAGTCGATCCTCGGCTTGAAAGTCGAGGCAGTGCAGGGAAAACAGGTTTCCCTGGAATGGACTGAGACATCTGGGGGACTCTGGGAATGGTGGCACGACCCTGGAGTTCCTCTCGCCTTTCCTGTGGAGAGCGCCTCCTCTTGAGATGCGACGGCAACGCGGGGAATTCTTTCCCACGACGCAGGGAAAGGATCCCTCCTCTCGAGCTAGGAGGCGGAAACGGGGCTCCTCTGGATGTGGGCGGGACTCACGCGCTTCCTATTGAGTGGAGACGGGTATATCGCGGAACTTCTTGAGTTGCAGCAAGGGTGTGAAGGACCCTTTGGAAGTTCCAGAGGTTAGGTGTGATTAGCCTCCAGAGGCCTCAGCGCAAATGAGCCTCATCTCTCCTGGAGGGGAGAACCTCCTGGATTTTCTCGAGTTCCGGCAGGTGCTCTCGACTTACGACGGGGACCTCAGGGACCCGCTCTGGTGGCCTCAGGAAAGCCCAGTCCCCATGCGAGTTGCTCGGGGCCTCTCGGATTCCTGTCCCGTCGATGCCGGGGCCTAAGACGATGTGTGGAGTCGGTGCCGGAACCTGAGGATTCCTCTCCAGTGCTGACATGGATCTTGGGTACTTCGGGAGTCTCCCCAGGGGAGTCAGTCCTCATTCGAGTGGGGCATTGAAGAGCGCTTTCCTTCCGAGCTGTAGCAGCAGTGTCATTTCCCCCGTCGAGTGGATCAAGGGATCAGTGGCTTTCCCTCGAGGCTTTCCCATGAGGCTTTCTCACGAGGCTTTCCACAGGGCTGTCCCACGTGCCACCGTGGTGTGAGTCGATCCTCGGCTTGAAAGTCGAGGCAGTGCAGGGAAAACAGGTTTCCCTGGAATGGACTGAGATATCTGGGGTACTCTGGGAATGGTGGCACGACCCTGGAGTTCCTCTCACCTTTCCTGTTGAGAGCGCCTCCTCTTGAGTTGTGACGGGAAGACCGGGAATTCTTTCCCGACCACGCAGGGAAAGGATACCTCCTCTCTAGCTGTGAGGCGGAAACGGGGTTCCTCTGGATGTGGGCGGGACTCTCGTGCTTCCTCTCGAGTGGAGACAGGTATGTCGGGGAACTTCTTGAGTTGCAGCAAGGGTGTGAAGAACCCTATGGAAGTTCCAGAGGTTTAGGTGTGATTAGCCTCGAGACGCCTCAGCGGAAATGGGCCTCATCTCGCCTGGAGGGGAGAACCTCCTGGATTTTCTCGAGTTGCGGCAGGTGCTCTCGACTTAGGACAGGGTCCTCAGGGACCCGCTCTGGAGGCCTCAGGAAAGGCCAGTCCCACGCGAGTTGCTCGGAGGCCTCTCGGGATTCCTCTCCGTCGATGCCGGGGCCTAAGACCTTGTGTGGAGTGGGTGCCAGAACCTGAGGATTCCTCTCCAGTGCTGACATGGATCTTGGGGTACCTCTGCAGTCTCCACAGGGGAGTCAGTCCTCGTCTCGAGTGGGGGCATGCAAGTGCGATTTCCTCCCAAGCTGTAGCAGCAGTGTCACGCTTTCCTTCGCGTGATCAAGGGATCTGTGGCTTTCCGTCGAGGCTTTCCCACGAGGCTTTACCTCAGGGCTGTACTGCAGGGCTGT
>NW_017207939.1:0-4181 GCF_001704415.2 Capra hircus | reverse complement strand
TGGCTGGGGTTTTCAGCCCCGCACACACGGAGGCTGATTCCTTGGGTGCCCAGAAAGTGTATGACAGACGTAGGTTCCCTAGCACTCTCCTCCCCAGCAGAGACATGTGCAGGTGTTGGGGGCCTGATCCTGCGTGTCTGGGTTCCTGCCCACAGCCCCAACTCAGGGGAAGCAGCCCCTGAGGCAAGACCTGCTGGAGGAGCCCCCTGCCCCCGCCTGATAGGCGAGTGCACAGCCAGCAGGGAAGCGAGCCTCCTCGGGGGAAGAGGAGGCAGCCCAGCCCCGTCAAGTTGAAAGCCCTGCTTGCACGGAGCTAAGTGCGCCTCCAGTACGGCAGAGCTCTAGCTCTGCTCAGAGCCCCGATCTGGCAGAGTTCCTGGCGCGAGGCTGCTCTGCCGGGGGCTAGCCTTGCCCAGACTTGCCTTGCTTTTAGGCTGCCTCTCCAGGAAGGAGCAGGCAGCAGGAGCCTGGGAGTCGCCACTGCGCCCTTTCTTGCCTCAGCTCCAATCCTGCCTTGCCTTTGCACTTAGGTCCCAGTCCTCCTTAAGGAGAGCTTAGGGGCTGGTGGGTTGCACACTGCCAAGGGCTCCAGCAGTGAGAATTCTGTCAGAGGGAAGGGAAGGGCAACTGCAGGGCTCCTCCAGCGGTTGCTTGGCCGCCCAGATTCAGCGCCACACGGAGAGCACCAGGCTCCCAGGTCCCCTGGCTGGGGTTTTCAGCCCCGCACACACGGAGCTGATTCCTTGGGTGCCCAGAAAGTGTATGACAGACGTAGGTTCCCTAGCACTCTCCTCCCCAGCAGAGACATGTGCAGGTGTTTGGGGCTGATCCTGCGTGTCTGGGTTCCTGCCCACAGCCCCAACTCAGGGGAAGCAGCCCCTGAGGCAAGACCTGCTGGAGGAGCCCTGCGCCCCCGCCTGATAGGCGAGTGCACAGCCAGCAGGGAAGCGAGCCTCCTCGGGGGAAGAGGAGGCAGCAAGTCCCCGTCAAGCTGAAATCCCTGCTTACACGAAGCTAAGTGCGACTCCAGTACGGCAGATCTCTAGCTCTGTTCAGAGGCCCGATCTGGCAGAGTTCCTGGCACCAAGATGCTCTGCCATAGGCGAGCCTTGCGCAGACTTGCCTTGCTTTAAGGCTCCCTCCCCAGGAAGGAGCAGGCTGTGTGAGGCTCGGAAACGCCACTGGCGCCTTCCTGGCTTCAGCTCTACCCCTGCCTTGCCTTTGCACTTAGGTCCCAAGCGTCCTTGAGGAGGGCTTAGGGGCTGGTGGGTTGCACACTGCCAAGGGCTCCAGCAGTGAAAGCTCTGTCAGAGGGAAGCGAAGGGCAACAGCAGGGCTCCTTCAGCGGTTCCTTGGCCGCCCAGACAAAGCTCCGCACGGAGAGCACCAGGTTCCAAGGGCCCCTGGCTGGGTTTTGCATCCCCACACTCCCAGAGGCTGACTCCGTGGGTGCCTAGAAAGTGTGTGAGAGACGTAGGTTCCCTAGCACTCTCCTCCCCAGCAGAGACATGTGCAGGTGGTTGGGGCCTTATCCTGCGTGTCTGGGTTCCGCCCACAGCCTCAACTCAGGGGAAGCAGCCCCTGAGGCAAGACCTGCTGGAGGAGCCCTGCGCGCCCGCCTGATAGGCGAGAGCACAGCCAGCAGTGTAGCGAGCCTCCTCGGGAGAAGAGGAGGCAGCCGAGCCCAGTCAAGAGGAAAGCCCTGCTTGCACGGAGCTAAGTGCGCCTCCAGTACGGCAGAGCTCTAGCTCTGCTCAGAGCCCCGATCTGGCAGAGTTTTCTGGCGCGAGCTGCTGGCCGGGGCTCGCCTTGCCCAGACTTGCCTTGCTTTTAGGCTCCCTCCCCAGGAAGGAGCTGTCTGAGCGAGCCTGGGAGACGCCACTGGTGCCTTCCTTGCCTCAGCTCCAATCCTGCCTTGCCTTTGCACATAGGTGCCAGGCGTCTTGGGGAGGGCTTAGGGGTGGTGGGTTGCACACTGCCAAGGGCTTCAGCAGTGAGAGCTCTGTCAGAGGAAGGGAAGGGCAACTGCAGGGCTCCTCCAGCGGTTTTAGGCCGCCTAGAATCAGCGCCGCACCAGAGCACCAGGCTCCCAGGGCCCCTGGCTGGGTTTTCAGCCCGCACACAGGAGGCTGATTCCTTGGGTGCCCAGAAAGTGTATGACAGACGTAGGTTCCCTAGCACTCTCCTCCCCAGCAGAGACATGTGCAGGTGTTTGGGGCCTGATCCTGCGTGTCTGGGTTCCTGCCCACAGCCCAACTCAGGGGAAGCAGCCCCTGAGGCAAGACCTGCTGGAGGAGCCCTGCGCCCCGCCTGATAGGCGAGTGCACAGCCAGCAGGGAAGCGAGCCTCCTCGGGGGAAGAGGAGGCAGCCCAGCCCCGTCAAGTTGAAAGCCCTGCTTGCACGGAGCTAAGTGCGCCTCCAGTACGGCAGAGCTCTAGCTCTGCTCAGAGCCCCGATCTGGCAGAGTTCCTGGCGCGAGGCTGCTCTGCCGGGGCTAGCCTTGCCCAGACTTGCCTTGCTTTTAGCTCCCTCTCCAGGAAGGAGCTGCAGCAGGAGCCTGGGAGTCGCCACTGGCGCCTTTCTTGCCTCAGCTCCAATCCTGCCTTGCCTTTGCACTTAGGTCCCAGTCCTCCTTAAGGAGAGCTTAGGGGCTGGTGGGTTGCACACTGCCAAGGGCTCCAGCAGTGAGAATTCTGTCAGAGGGAAGGGAAGGGCAACTGCAGGGCTCCTCCAGCGGTTGCTGGCCGCCCAGATCAGCGCCACACGGAGAGCACCAGGCTCCCAGGCCCCTGGCTGGGGTTTTCAGCCCCGCACACACGGAGGCTGATTCCTTGGTGCCCAGAAAGTGTATGACAGACGTAGGTTCCCTAGCACTCTCCTCCCCAGCAGAGACATGTGCAGGTGTTTGGGGCCTGATCCTGCGTGTCTGGGTTCCTGCCCACAGCCCCAACTCAGGGGAAGCAGCCCCTGAGGCAAGACCTGCTGGAGGAGCCCTGCGCCCCCGCCTGATAGGCGAGTGCACAGCCAGCAGGGAAGCGAGCCTCCTCGGGGGAAGAGAGAGGCAGCCCAGCCCCGTCAAGTTGAAAGCCCTGCTTGCACGGAGCTAAGTGCGCCTCCAGTACGGCAGAGCTCTAGCTCTGCTCAGAGCCCCGATCTGGCAGAGTTCCTGGCGCGAGGCTGCTCTGCCGGGGGCTAGCCTTGCCCAGACTTGCCTTGCTTTTAGGCTGCCTCTCCAGGAAGGAGCAGGCAGCAGGAGCCTGGGAGTCGCGCCACTGGCGCCTTTCTTGCCTCAGCTCCAATCCTGCCTTGCCTTTGCACTTAGGTCCCAGTCCTCCTTAAGGAGAGCTTAGGGGCTGGTGGGTTGCACACTGCCAAGGGCTCCAGCAGTGAGAATTCTGTCAGAGGGAAGGGAAGGGCAACTGCAGGGCTCCTCCAGCGGTTGCTTGGCCGCCCAGATTCAGCGCCACACGGAGAGCACCAGGCTCCCAGGGTCCCCTGGCTGGGGTTTTCAGCCCCGCACACACGGAGGCTGATTCCTTGGGTGCCCAGAAAGTGTATGACAGACGTAGGTTCCCTAGCACTCTCCTCCCCAGCAGAGACATGTGCAGGTGTTTGGGGCCTGATCCTGCGTGTCTGGGTTCCTGCCCACAGCCCCAACTCAGGGGAAGCAGCCCCTGAGGCAAGACCTGCTGGAGGAGCCCTGCGCCCCCGCCGATAGGCGAGTGCACAGCCAGCAGGGGAAGCGAGCCTCCTCGGGGGAAGAGGAGCAGCAAGTCCCCGTCAAGCTGAAATCCCTGCTTACACGAAAGTGCGCAAGATCCAGACGGCTAGTGTCTGTACTGGATTCTAGAGATGCTCTCAGAGGCAAGTCCCCACAAGATGCTCTGCCATAGCGAGCCTTGCGCAGACTTGCCTTGCTTTAAGGCTCCCTCCCAGGAAGGAGCAGGCTGTGTGAGGCTCGGGAAACGCCACTGGCGCCTTCCTGGCTTCAGCTCTACCCCTGCCTTGCCTTTGCACTTAGGTCCCAAGCGTCCTTGAGGAGGCTTAGGGCTGGTGGTTGCACACTGCCAAGGGCTCCAGCAGTGAAAGCTCTGTCAGAGGGAAGCGAAAGGCAACAGCAGGGCTCCTTCAGCGGTTCCTTGGCCGCCCAGACAAAGCTCCGCACGGAGAGCACCAGGTT
>NW_017207938.1:0-18110 GCF_001704415.2 Capra hircus | reverse complement strand
AAGAGCAGAGAGAGGGAAGGGGAGAGAAGAAGAGAGAGAGAGACATGGGGGAGCCAGAGTCCCAAGAAACCAGGCCGAGAGACTAGTTCGAGAAACTGGCCCCCATCCTTTATTGTTCAGAAGGCCTTTTATACTTTTGATAAAACACGGAGATCAATGGGTAACACAAAATTATGTAGCGTTCACAACCCAGATTCTTTCCGTATATCAGTTTGTATACAAAAGGTCTCAGGTGATTTACATTATCTTTTGGCCAAGAGTCTTGTTAACACTTTTTGGCTCTCTTCCTTAATGAATGTTAATTTTGTTTCCCCTGAAGTGTTTTTTTTTTAATCTGCATCTCCTTAAAGCATTAAAGTTACATCTCTATAGAACAAAGGTGCAGTGGGATATAACAAAGAAGGTACTTAACTCAAAGATCTAATGTTGCTAATACCAGGTCTACTACTTGTTTTTCTATATACCAACTATATCTAAAAAATAAAGGATATGAAAATTTGGCAGCAAGCATTGACCCAAAAAATGAAACCTTTAATCAGTCCTATTCTAAAGATTTTGACTCCTCGGAAGCTCCTACATTCCTAGGATGTTTTAAGCTTCCTGTGCCTCCTGCGGTCAGGAGGCCTCAAACAATCACATGCGCAGCTGTACGAGTCCTGCAGGCAGGCTAGAAAGCCATCGGAGGGGTTTTTGGATTGAAACACTCTTTCAAATGCAGAAGACTAAAGCCCTGATTTGACTTTTTCCAGAGAATGTCAGAAGAGTGGAAAAGCAGAGCAGAAAAGCCGGCAGATTTTTGTTGGGGTACGTGCTTAGGAATTTCCAGAGGGGTCCCTGAAGTCTGAGCACGCCTTGCGTATGTCAGCTTCCTTCCTCATGACCTTGTCACGGCGCGGATTCCTCACACTGGCCTCCCAGCATCTCACCCTTTTTTATTTTAAATAATTAATTATTTTTGTTTAAAATCAGGTGCAGTTCGGTCGCGAGATTCCGAATGCTCTGCCGAAGAATCTAGACAATACAGGGAAGAATGATTACGAGGAGCAAGATTATAAAGAGTAGACAGAATAGTCTTTCCAGAAATGAAGTTAGAGAAAGTGTGGAAAAAGTCATTGGCTTCTCCTGCGGTGGTAAAATCTAATCGGGAGTGTTCCAAGGTCTGAATCTGGTTATGCAGTTTCCCTAAGTCTAAACTAATATCTGAGCTGTTCCAAAACACCTAAAACTTGATTTTTTAACATATTGGGCATTTACACTTGTTGAGTCAATGACCGCTGCCATAGTAACAATAACAGTTATTGTAACACAGCAAGAACATAATTATCATATCAATAAGTTGTTACAGTTACAGGACATCTTTAAAACCACAAAAGAGCAGACATTACTTTGAGGAGTTAAACAAGATGAAAACATCCATGGTTCACAAGTTGCTACATTAGGTACGTTAAGTTTTCTGGAATCATTGGTGAAAAGAAGAACATAAGGAGAGGATAGACAAGCCAAAATAGAGTAAATAGAGTCATTTTCTGGTTGGAGTTTGCGCTGCAGCAGCTGTTAGTCCCGCCGGGATCTTGATGTTTCTTTTGCCTCTTCTGCCGGTGGGAGCAGCGGCCTTCACCCCGCCCTCTGACACTGGCGCTGTAACGGGGCTGCGAGTGCGGTGCACTGGGTTCCGTCAGTCAGGCTGGCCCCGCCCGCAGCTTTTGGTGCACGGCTGTTTCCCGCGGCGGTGGCGGCAGAGAAGTTCCCTTTTCTTTTGTGGCGAATCAGTCTGTCCGGGATCCAAATTGACGAATCTGCACCCTGTGGAAAAAATATAAACACTTCCTCGACCTGCAGCAAATTCTGGGTCGGGATCTTTTTGTTATCTGGAGATCTTTTTGCTTTACCAATGGCTTTTTATTTTACTGTTCCAAACGAATCAGCATTTAACTTATTACAAAGAGAACATGTTGTAAAATCTGATGGGGGAAAACTATACTTAATTTCTCCTTTTTTAATTTTTGAATTAACAAAGCACGTGAGGGTAAATGATGCAAGATCTGATCACAAGAATTTCCTATAGCAATCTGCCAATCAGCAAACATTTGAAAAGCATCAAGTTGTTTTTTGTTATATGGAATTACAATTTTTGATGGCTCTTTACTGAACAATTTAATAAATCAGTATGCTTGAATTAATCTTTTAAATTAATATGTCAGTAATTTTTTCTTAGGCAGAGGCCATTGTTCCACCAAGTTGGGATAAGATAAAACTATTTTTGGGGGGGTCATTAGATGGAACCAATGGGCCTTCTTGTCACAAGCATCCTGTAGGTATACATTTTGTGGCAAGAATAATTTAATCTCCTTTTTTGGCAATATTAATCTTAATTAACTGATCATTTAAAGCCTCATTCACTTTAACGAAAGCCAACTGTGTCACACTAGTCAACTTTTTCTTAGAACTGGAATTAGGATTGTTATTTTTCAGCAATCAAACAAAAGGCTTTAAATCTACAAAAGTCAGTTTTAAATGTGGGCATATCCAATTAATATCACCTAATAATTTTTGGAAATCATTTAAAGTTAGTAAACAATCTCTCAGCAGCTTTAAAAGGACATTATCAGTTTTAAAACTTTTGGCAGACCCAAATATAAGAAGCAAGAAAAGCTTTTTTAATGATCTTTTATAACCCAAATCTGGTCTATAGCCTTTTAGATGACAAGTAACCATTTAATCTTTGCTTGAATACTTCCAGCAACGGGGAGCTCACTATTCACCAAGGTTTTAAACTCTCTCTCACCTCTTACTCTATAGCATTTTTATCCTGCATACCACCTTTTCTAATCCCACCAACTCCTTTTCAGTAGTATATGTTGTCCAGGAGCTGCGCTAGTCTCTCAGCAATGTAAGAAACGTCTTGTCTATTGTCTAACAGCCATGACATTTTATATCTTTAAAAAATCTTTTAAAGGCCTAGAAGCTGCAATTTTTTGCACCCAAAAAGCTAGATCTAGATCCTCTGGGGCTTTTTTTGTCTGGTTTTTCTGTCTGGTAATAAGGTAAAAGCAAAAGCTGTGCTATTTTTTAATTTTAATTGCACAGTTTTAGCAGGTGGCAATATCAAAACTTCAATTTTTTTTAGTATAATCAGAATTTACTACACAAGACACTACCGAAATTTTTTGAAAAGAAAGCAAGCTATGCCCAGCACAAGTCTTACAATGTCCTCAGGCAGGGGACTAGCCACTGGAATCTGAGTCAGGAGCTATTATTATTAAGGTGGTGGAACTGAGGTCCAGGCCTGAGCTACCTGGGGTTGTTTTGGTACGGCTTGTTATCTCTGTTTAGCAAGACATTTTGGCAAAAAATGTTCTATTTGGCCTCAAGAGAAACATTTTGCATTTGTTAAGTCCTTTTTATTACGAATATTTTTCTTTTTTTTTTCCTGTTTTTCTTCCTTTTTCTTTTTTTTGTTGGGTGAGGCCCCTCCTGAGGGGATTTTATGCAAGGAACAAGCTCTGTTTTAAAAGCTCTTTTGCTCAAAAATATTGTCACTATCGTTTTCAAACTTAAGCAATGTTCTGGGAGGCTTTGGATATAAAGTGGGGAGTTCTTAAGCCCTGGGGAGGCGCAAGCAGAGGTTGCAGTGGTCGCCTTAAATAAGACAACTCTTTTAAAGGTTTGGTTTGTGTAGAGGGGGAGGGGGCTCTCCAGGGCGCTCGGCCGCTGCGTCCTATAAGCACCCTCCTTCCTCGGGAGGAAGAGTACAGTCTCTCTACTTTTGTTTGCCAATGGCAGAAAATATGATCTGCGTAATAGGTGGAGACCCACTACGATCCACTGCTATAGTCTCTCCCATAGGCTATCTAACTAACAGCCTCATGACGGGGGTCCAGAACATTTGTAATAATATTTTACAGAGCAAAAGCATTTACAGGCCCATGCAAAGTATAATTAGTTTTTAGCTGTTTTATTACCTTTATCCAAGTATCTAAATCTCTTTTCTGGAAACCAAGGACATTGGTCTCGTAACACGAGCCTTTTAATCTTTAATTTGTCTTTTTTGTTTAAC
Source organism: Capra hircus (assembly GCF_001704415.2). Classification (NCBI taxonomy): domain Eukaryota; kingdom Metazoa; phylum Chordata; class Mammalia; order Artiodactyla; family Bovidae; genus Capra; species Capra hircus. The sequence goes on along the minus strand of NW_017207938.1, from coordinate 14,053 downwards.
AGTTACAAAATTACTTGTATTAAGAGGTGTCATTGTTTTGAGTCATTGTTACCCGTGTCAGAAAATTAAGAGTTATAGAAAAGTCTGCCTTGACAAAAAGGTTTTACCTTAGCCAAGGGGGTTTTGTTTTAAACCCTAAGATAGCAGGTTTCTTTTCAACCTCTAGAGCACCAGGTTTCTCTTAAACCCTTGAACACTTCCCACTCGTCCTCACCCTGTCTATCCTACAGGGGGGTCCGCGGCACCCTGAGTGGGGTCCTAGCCGTCCCGAACACTCAACACTGGGGGAGTACCCGAAAGTACTCCGGGGGGAGTGATTAAGTCACTCCGGGGGGAGCAACAGAGAGTGCTCCGGGGGGAGCAACAGAGAGTGCTCCGGGGGGAGCTTTTGCTCCGAGGAACCTACCTTCGAATAGCCTGTTCCGGGCACCACTTGCCGGGGTCCAGCCCCGGTGGATCCAGGGAATTCGAAGGGTGGACGGCGTTGGTGTGGAAAGACTTGTTTGTTTATTAATGTAAGATTAGATTAAGAAACTATAGTGTAGTAAGAAGATTAAGTGGAGGAAGAGGGCTGAATAGCTTGGTTTACCGCGGAAGGCCAATAAAATTCCAGACAAGGAATTTGCACCATCTACGTTGGGCCACCGGCGCCCGCTTGAATATCTAAGGGTGCCTCACCTTAAGCTCCCTTTCGTGCGGGTCTTAACAGCCGGGGCAAGTAAGTAGACCTGGCGAGCCTCCGCGCCCCAGATGGAGATTCAGCCTGAAGTTAAAGTAAACAGCAGAGAGAGGGAAGGGGAGAGAAGAAGAGAGAGAGAGAGACATGGGGGGAGCCAGAATCCCAAGAAACCAGGCCGAGAGACTAGTTCGAGAAACTGGCCCCCATCCTTTATTGTTCAGAAGGCCTTTTATACTTTTGATAAAACACGGAGATCAATGGGTAACACAAAATTATGTAGCGTTCACAACCCAGATTCTTTCCGTATATCAGTTTGTATACAAAAGGTCTCAGGTGATTTACATTATCTTTTGGCCAAGAGGCTTGTTAACACTTTTTGGCTCTCTTCCTTAATGAATGTTAATTTTGTTTCCCCTGAAGTGTTTTTTTTTTTAATCTGCATCTCCTTAAAGCATTAAAGTTACATCTCTATAGAACAAAGGTGGAGTGGGATATAACAAAGAAGGTACTTAACTCAAAGATCTAATGTTGCTAATACCAGGTCTACTACTTGTTTTTCTATATACCAACTATATCTAAAAATAAAGGATATGAAAATTTGGCAGCAAGCATTGACCCAAAAAATGAAACCATTAATCAGTCCTATTCTAAAGATTTTGACTCCTCGGAAGCTCCTACATTCCTAGGATGTTTTAAGCTTCCTGTGCCTCCTGTGGTCAGGAGGCCTCAAACAATCACATGCGCAGCTGTACGAGTCCTGCAGGCAGGCTAGAAAGCCATCGGAGGGGTTTTTGGATTGAAACACTCTTTCAAATGCAGAAGACTAAAGCCCTGAATTGAATTTTTCCAGAAATGTCAGAAGAGTGGAAAAAACAGAGCACAAAAGCCGGCAGATTTTAGTTGGGGTACGTGCTTAGGAATTTGCAGAGGGGTCCCTGAAAGTCTGAGCACGCCTTGCATATGTCAGCTTCCTTCCTCATGACCTTGTCACGGGCAGGATTCCTCACACTGGCTCCCAGCAGGTGCCGGAACCTGAGGATTCCTCTCCAGTGCTGACATGGATCTTGGGGTACTTCTGGAGTCTCCCCAGGGAGTCAGTCCTCGTCTCGAGTGGGGCATGAACGTGCGGTTCCTCTCGAGCTGTAGGAGCAGAGTCACGATTCCCTTCGCGTGGATCAAGGGATCTGTGGCTTTCCCTCGAGGCTTTCCCACGAGGCTTTCCCACGTGCCACCGTGGTGTGAGTCCATCCTCGTCTTTGAAAGTCGAGGCAGTGCAGGGAAAACAGGTTTCCCTGGAATGGACTGAGACATCTGGGGGACTCTGGAATGGTGGCACGACCCTGGAGTTCCTCTCGCCTTTCCTGTGGAGAGCGCCTCCTCTTGAGTTGCGACAGAAACGCCGGGAATTCTTTCCCGACCACGCAGGGAAAGGATCCATCCTCTCGAGCTAGGAGGCGGAAACGGGGCTCCTCTGGATGTGGCGGGACTCTCGTGCTTCCTCTCGAGTGGAGACGTGTATGTGGGGAACTTCTTGAGTGCAGCAAGGGTTTGAAGGACCCTTTGGAAGTTCCAGAGGTTAGGTGTGATTTGCCTCGAGACGCTTCTGCGGAAATGGGCCTCATCTCGCCTGGAGGGGAGAACCTCCTGGATTTTCTCGAGTTGCGGCAGGTGCTCTCGACTTAGGATGAGGACCTCAGGGACCCGCTCTGGTGGCCTCAGGAAAGGCCAGTCCCCATGCGAGTTGCTTGGGGCCTCTCGGAATTCCTCTCCATCGATGCCTCGGCCTAAGATCTTGTGTGGAGTCCGTGCCGGAACCTAAGGATTCCTCTCCAGTGCTGACATGGTCTTTGGGTACTTCTGGAGTCTCCCCAGGGGAGTCAGTCCTCGTCTCGAGTGGGGCATGCAAGTGCGCTTTCTCCCGAGCTGTAGCAGCATTGTCACACTTCCCTTTGCGTGGATCTAGGGATCTGTGGCTTTTCCTCGAGGCTTTCCCACGAGGCTTTCCCACAGGCTGTCCACGTGCCACCGTGGTGTGAGTGGATACTCGGCTTGAAAGACGAGCAATGCAGGGAAAATAGTTTCCCTGGAATAGACTGAGAAATCTGTGGCACTCAGGGAATGGTGTCACGACCCTGGAGATCCCTCGTGTTTCCTGTGGAGAGCGCCTCCTCTTGAGATGCGACTGGAACACCGGGAATTCTTTCCCGACAACGCAGGGAAAGGATTCCACCTCTCGAGCTATGAGGCGGAAACGGGGCTTCTCTGGATGTGGGCAGGACTCTCGTGCTTCCTCTCGAGTGGAGACGGGTACGTCGGGAAACTTCTTGAGTTGCAGCAAGGGTGTGAAGGACCCTTTGGAAATTCCAGAGGCCAGGTGATTAGCTCGAGACGCCTCCGCGGAAATGGGCTTCATCTCGCCTGGAGGGAGAACCTCCTGGATTTTCTCGAGTTGCCACAGGTGCTCTCGACTTAAGACGAGGACCTCAAGGACCCGCTCTGGTGGCCTCAGGAAAGGCCAGTCCCCATGCGAGTTGCACGGGGGCCTCTCGGGATTCCTCTCCCGTCGATGCGGGCCTAAGACGTTGTGTGGAGACGGTGCCGGAACCTGAAAATTCCTCTCCAGTGCTGACATGGATCTTGGGTACTTCTGGAGTCTCCACCGGGGATTCAGTCCTCGTCTCGACTTAGGTCATGCACGTGCACTTTCCTCCCGAGCTGTAGCAGCAGTGTCATGCTTCCCTTCGCGTGGATGAAGAAATCTGTGGCTTTCATCGAGTTTTTGCAGGAGGCTTTCCCACGAGGCTTTCCCACAGGGCTGTCCCACGTGCCACCGTGATGTGAGTCGATCCTTGGCTTGAAAGTCGAGGCAGTGCAGGGAAAACTGGTTTCCCTGGAATGGACTGAGACATCTGGGGGACTCTGGGTATGGTGGCTCGACCCTGGAATTCCTCTCGCCTTTCCTGTGGAGAGCGCCTCCTCTTGAGATGCGACGGAAACGCCGGGAATTCTTTCCCGACCACGCAGGGAAAGGATCCATCCTCTCGAGCTAGGAGGCGGAAACGGGGCTCCTCTGGATGTGGGCGGGACTCTCGTGCTTCCTCTCGAGTGGAGACGTGTATGTGGGGAACTTCTTGAGTTGCAGCAAGGGTTTGAAGGACCCTTTGGAAGTTCCAGAGGTTAGGTGTGATTTGCCTCGAGACGCTTCTGCGGAAATGGGCCTCATCTCGCCTGGAGGGGAGAACCTCCTGGATTTTCTCGAGTTGCGGCAGGTGCTCTCGACTTAGGATGAGGACCTCAGGGACCCGCTCTGGTGGCCTCAGGAAAGGCCAGTCCCCATGCGAGTTGCTTGGGGGCCTCTCGGAATTCCTCTCCCATCGATGCCTCGGCCTAAGATCTTGTGTGGGAGTCCGTGCCGGAACCTAAGGATTCCTCTCCAGTGCTGACATGGTCTTTGGGTACTTCTGGAGTCTCCCCAGGGGAGTCAGTCCTCGTCTCGAGTGGGGGCATGCAACGTGCGCTTTCCTCCCGAGCTGTAGCAGCATTGTCACACTTCCCTTTGCGTGGATCTAGGGATCTGTGGCTTTTCCTCGAGGCTTTCCCACGAGGCTTTCCCACAGGGCTGTCCCACGTGCCACCGTGGTGTGAGTGGATACTCGGCTTGAAAGTCGAGGCAATGCAGGGAAAATAGGTTTCCCTGGAATAGACTGAGAAATCTGTGGCACTCAGGGAATGGTGTCACGACCCTGGAGATCCCCTCGTGTTTCCTGTGGAGAGCGCCTCCTCTTGAGATGCGACCGGAACACCCGGGAATTCTTTCCCGACAACGCAGGGAAAGGATTCCACCTCTCGAGCTATGAGGCGGAAACGGGGCTTCTCTGGATGTGGGCAGGACTCTCGTGCTTCCTCTCGAGTGGAGACGGGTACGTCGGGAAACTTCTTGAGTTGCAGCAAGGGTGTGAAGGACCCTTTGGAAATTCCAGAGGCCAGGTTGATTAGCCTCGAGACGCCTCCGCGGAAATGGGCTTCATCTCGCCTGGAGGGAGAACCTCCTGGATTTTCTCGAGTTGCCACAGGTGCTCTCGACTTAAGACGAGGACCTCAAGGGACCCGCTCTGGTGGCCTCAGGAAAGGCCAGTCCCCATGCGAGTTGCACGGGGGCCTCTCGGGATTCCTCTCCCGTCGATGCCGGGGCCTAAGACGTTGTGTGGAGACGGTGCCGGAACCTGAAAATTCCTCTCCAGTGCTGACATGGATCTTGGGGTACTTCTGGAGTCTCCACCGGGATTCAGTCCTCGTCTCGACTTAGGTCATGCACGTGCACTTTCCTCCCGAGCTGTAGCAGCAGTGTCATGCTTCCCTTCGCGTGGATGAAGAAATCTGTGGCTTTCATCGAGGTTTTTGCAGGAGGCTTTCCCACGAGGCTTTCCCACAGGGCTGTCCCACGTGCCACCGTGATGTGAGTCGATCCTTGGCTTGAAAGTCGAGGCAGTGCAGGGAAAACTGGTTTCCCTGGAATGGACTGAGACATCTGGGGGACTCTGGGTATGGTGGCTCGACCCTGGAATTCCTCTCGCCTTTCCTGTGGAGAGCGCCTCCTCTTGAGATGCGACGGAAACGCCGGGAATTCTTTCCCGAACACGCAGTGGAAAGGATCCCTCCTCTCGAGCTAGGAGGCGGAAACGGGGCTCCTCTGGATGTCGGCGGGAGGCTCGAGCTTTCTCTCACGTGGAGACGGTTATGTCGGGGAACTTCTTGAGTTGCAACAAGTGGGTGATGTACCCTTTGGAAGTTCCAGACGTTAGGTGTGATTAGCTCGAGAGGCCTCATTGGAAATGGGCCTCATCTCGCCTGGAGGGGAGAACCTTCTGGATTTTCTCGAGTTGCGGCAGTTTCTCTCTACTTACGACGGGGACCTCAGGGACATGCTCTGGTGGCCTCAGGAAAGGCCATTTCCCCATGCGAGTTGCTCGGGGGCCTCTCGGGATTCCTCTCCTGTCGATGCCGGGGCCTAAGACCTTGTGTGGACTCGGTGCCGGAACCTGAGGATTCCTCTCCAGTCCTGACATGGATCTTGGGTACGTCCTGAGTCTTCCCCTGGGGAGTCAGTCCGTAGTCTCGAGTGGGGGCATGCACGTGCGCTTTCCTCCCCAGCTGTAGCAGCAGTGTCAGGCTTCCCTTCGCGTGGATCAAGGGATCTGTGGCTTTCCCTCGAGGCTTTCCCACGAGGCTTTCCCTCGAGTCTTTCCCACAAAGCTGTCCCACGTGCCACCGTGGTGAGAGTCGATCCTCGGCTTGAAAGTCGAGGCAGTGCAGGGAAAAAAGGTTTCCCTGGAATGGACTGAGACATCTGAGGGACTCTGGGAATGGTGGCACGACCCTAGAGTTCCTCTCGCCTTTCCTGTGGAGAGCGCCTCTTCTTGAGATGCGACGGAAACGCCGGGAATTCTTTCCCGAACACGAAGCGAAAGGATCCCTCCTCTCGAGCTAGGAGGCGGAAACGGGGCTCCTCTGGATGTGGGCCGGACTCTCGTGCTTCCTCTCGAGTGGAGATGGGTATGTCGGGGAACTTCTTGAGTTGCAGCAAGGGTGTGAAGGACCCTTTGGAAATTCCAGAGGTTAGGTGTGATTAGCCTCGAGACGCCTCACTGGAAATGGGCCTCATCTCGCCTGGAAGGGAGAACCTCCTGGATTTTCTCGAGTTGCGGCAGGTGCTCTCGACTTACGACGGGGACCTCTGGGACCCGCTCTGGTGGCCTCAGGAAAGGCCCGTCCCCATGCGAGTTGCATGGGCCTCTCGGGATTCCTCTCCCATCGAAGCCGGGGCCTAAGACCTTGTGTAGAGTCGGTGCCGGAACCGGAGGATTCCACTCCAGTGCTGACATGGTTCCTGGGGTACTTTTGGAGTCTCCCCAAGGGAGTCATTCCTCGTCTCGAGTAGGGGCATGCACGTGCGCTTTCCTCCCGAGCTGTAGCTGTAGTGTCACGCTTCCCTTCGCGTGGATGAAGGAATCTGAGGCTTTCCCTGGAGTCTTTCCCACGAGGCTTTCCCCCGAGGCTTTCCCAAAGGGCTGTCCAACGTGCCACCGTGGTGTGAGTCGATCCTCGGCTTGAAAGTCGAGGCAGTGCAAGGAAAACACGTTTCCCTGGAGTGGACTGAGACATCTGGGGGACTCTGGGAATGGTGGCACGACCCTGGAGTTCCTCTCGCCTTTCCTGTAGAGAGCGCCCCCTCTTGAGCTGCGATGGGAAGGCCAGGAATTCTTTCCCGAACACGCAGGAAAAGGAACCCTCCTCTCGAGCTAGGAGGCGGAAACGGGGCTCCTCTGGATGTGGGCAGGACTCTCGTGCTTCCTCTCGAGTCGAGACGGGTATGTCGGGGAACTTCTTGAGTTGCAGCAAGGGTGTGAAGGACCCTTTGGAAGTTCCAGAGGTTAGGTGTGATTAGCCTCGAGATGCTTCAGCGGAAATGGGCCTCATCTCGCCTGGAGGGGAGAACTTCCTGGATTTTCTCGAGCTGCGGCAGGTGCTCTCGACTTACAACAGGGACCTCAGGGACCCGCTCTGGTGGCCTCAGGAAAGGCCAGTCCCCATGCGAGTTGTTCGGGTGCCTCTCGGTATTCCTCTCCCTGTCGATGCCGGGACCTAAGACCTTGTGTGGAGTCGGTGCCAGAACTTGAGGATTCCTCTCCAGTGCTGACATGGTTTTGGGGTACTTCTGGAGTCTCCCCAGGGGAGTCAGTCCTCGTCTCGAATTGGGGCATGCACGTGCGATTTCCTCTCGAGCTGTAGCAGCAGTGTCACGCTTCCCTTCCGTGGATCAAGGGATCTGTGGTTTCCCTCGAGGCTTGCCCAGGAGGCTTTCTCACAGGGCTGTCCCACGTGCCACCGTGGTGTGAGTGGATCCTCGGCTTGAAAGTCGAGGCAGTGCAGGGAAAACAGGTTTCCCTGGAATGGACTGAGACATCTGAGGGACTCTGGGAATGGTGGCACGACCCTGGAGTTAATCTCGCCTTTCCTGTGGAGAGCGCCTCCTCTTGAGATGCGACGGAAATGCCGGGAATTCTTTCCGACCACGCAGGGGAAGGATCCCTCCTCTCGAGCTAGGAGGCGGAAACGGGGCTCCTCTGGATGAGGGCGGGACTCTCGTGATTCCTCTCGAGTGGAGACGGGTATGTCGGGGAACTTCTTGAGTTGCCAGCAAGGGTGTGAAAGACCCTTTGTAATTTCCAGAGGTTAGGTGTGATGAGCCTCGAGATGCCTCAGCGGAAATGGGCCTCATCTCGCCTGGAGGGGAGAACCTCCTGGATTTTCTCGAGTTGTGGCAGGTGCTCTCGACTTACGACGGGGACCTCAGGGACCCGCTCTGGTGGCCTCAGGAAAGGCCAGTCCGCATGCGAGTTGCTCGGGGCCTCTCGGGATTCCTCTCCCGTCGATGCTGGGGCCTAAGGCTGCCGGGAGACAGTGTGAGGAAGCCCGCCCGTGACAAGGTTATGAGGAAGGAAGCTGACATACGCAAGGCGTGCTCAGACTCAGGGACCCCTCTGGAAATTTTTAAGCATGTACCCCAACAAAAATCTGCCGGTTTTTGTGCTCTGCTTTTTCACTCTTCTGAACTTTCTGGAAAAAAGTCAATTCAGGGCGTTAGTCTTCTGCATTTGAAAGAGTGTTTCAATCCAAAAACCCTCTGATGGCTTTCTATCCTGCCTGTAGGACTCGTACAGCTGCGCTTGTGATGTTTGAGGCCTCCTGACCGCAGGAGGCACAGGAAGCTTAAAACATCGTAGGAATGCAGGAGCTTCCGAGGAGTCAGAATCTTTAGAATAGGACTGATTAAAAGTCATTTTTTGGGTCAATGCTTGCTGCCAAATTTTCATATCCTTTATTTTTAGATATAGTTGGTATGTGAAAAACAAGTAGTAGACTGGTATTAGCAACATTAGATCTTTGAGTTAAGTACTTTCTTTGTTATTACCCACTGCACCTTTGTTCTATAGAGATGTAACTTTAATGCTTTAAGGAGATGCAGATTAAAGAAAAACACTTCAGGGGAAACAAAATTAACATTCATTAAGGAAGAGAGCCAAAAAGTGTTAACAAGCCTCTTGGCCAGAAGATAATGTAAATCACCTGAGACCTTTTGTATACAAAATGATATACAGAAAGAATCTGGGTTGGGAACACTACATAATTTTGGGTTATCCATTGATCTTCATGTATTATCAAAAGTATAAAAGACCTTCTGAACAATAAAGGAGGAGGCCAGGGGCCGGGGGCCAGTTTCTCGGACCAGCTTCTCGAACTAGTCTCTCAGCCTGGTTTCCTGGGACTCTGGCTCCCCCCGTGTCTTTCTCTCTCTTTCTTCTTCTCTACCTTTCCTTCTCTCTGCTCTTTACTATAACTTCAGGCTGAATCTCCACATGGAGTGCGGAGGCTCGCCAGGTCTACTTACTTGGCCTGGCTGTTAAGACCCGCACGAAAGGGAGCTTAAGGCGATGGCACCCTTAGATATTCAAGCGGGCGCCGGTGGCCCAACGTAGGTGGTGCAAATTCCTTGTCTGGAATTTTATTGGCCGTCCGCGTAAACCAAGCTATTCAGCCCTCTTCCTCCACTTAATCTTCTTACTACACTATAGTTTGCTAATCTAATCTTACATTAATAAATAAACAAGTCTTTCCACGCCAACGCCGTCCACCCTTCGAATTCCCTGGATCCACCGGGGCTGGACACCGGCATAAGACCTTGTGTGGAGTCGGTGCCAGAACCTGAGGATTCCTCTCCAGTGCTGACATGGATTCTTGGGTAACTTCTGGAGTCTCCCCAGGGGAGTCAGTCCTCGTCTGGTGTGGGGGCATGCACGTGCGCTTTCCTCCCGAGCTGTAGCAGCCAGTGTCACGCTTCCCTTCGCGTGGATCAAGGGATCTGTGGCTTTCCCACGAGGCTTTCCCACATGGGCTGTCCCACGTGCCACCGTGGTTGAGTCGATCCTCGGCTTGAAAGTCGAGGCAGTGCAGGGAAAAAAGTTTTTCCTCTAATGGACTGAGACATCCAGCGGCCTCTGGGAATGGTGGCACGACCCTGGAGTTCCTCTCGCCTTTCCTGTGGAGAGCGCCTCCTCTTCAGATGCAACGGGAACGCCGGGAATATTTTCCCGACCACGGTGGGAAAGGATCCCTCCTCTCGAGCTAGGAGGCGGAAAACGGGCTCCTCTGGATGTGGCGGGACTCTGGTGCTTCCTCTCGAGTGGAGACGGGTATGTCGGGGAACTTCTTGAGTTGCAGCAAGGGTGTGAAGGACCCTTTGGAAGTTCCAGATGTTAGATGTGATTAGCCTCGAGACGCCTCAGCAGAAATGGGCCTCATCTCGCCTGGAGGGGAGAACCTCCTGGATTTTCTCGAGTTGCGGCAGGTGCCCTCGACTTACGACGGGGACCTCAGGGACCCGCTCTGGTGGCCTCAGGAAAGGCCAGTCCCATGCGAGTTGCTCGGGGGCCTCTCGGGATTCCTCTCCCGTCGATGCCGGGGCCTAATAGCTTTGTGGAGTCGGTGCCGGAACCTGAGGATTCCTCTCCAGTGCTAACATGGATCTTGGGTACTTCTGGAGTCTCCCCAGGTGAGTCAGTCCTCGTCTCGAGTGGGGGCATGCACGTGCGCTTTCCTCCCGAGCTGTAGCAGCAGTGTCACGCTTCCCTACGCGTGGATCAAGGGATCTGTGGCTTCCCTCGAGGCTTCCCACGAGGCTTTCCCACGAGGCTTTCCCACAGGGCTGTCCAACCTGCCATCGCGCGGTGTGAGTCGATCCTCGCTTGAAAGTGGAGGCAGTGCAGGGAAAAACAGGTTTCCTTGGAATGGACTGAGACATCTGGGGGACTCTGGAATGGGGCCTGATACTGGAGTTCCTCTCGCCCTTTACTGTGGGAGAGCGCCTCCTCTGAGATGAGACGGGAACGATAGGAATTCTTTCAGGACCACTCAGGGAAAGGATCACTCCTCTCGTGCTAGCAGGCGGAAACGGGGCCACTCTGGTACGGGGGGGACGCTCGGGTTCCTCTTGAGTGGAGACGGGTATGTCGGGGAACTTCTTGAGTTGCAGCAAGGGTGTGAAGGACCCTTTGGAAGTTCCAGAGTTTAAGTCTGATTACCCCCTAGTTGTCTCAGCCGAAATGGGCCTCATCTCGCCTGGAGGGGAGAACCTCCTGGATTTTTCTCGACTTGAGGCAGGTGCTCTCGACTTACGACGAGGGCCTCAGGCGACCCGCTCTGGTGGCCTCAGGAAAGGCCAGTCCCCATGCGAGTTTCTCCCGGGCCTCTCGGGATTCCTCTCCCGTCGATGCTGGGCCTAAGACCTTGTGTGGACTCAGTGACGGAACCTGAGGATTCCTCTCCAGTGACGACATGGATCTTGTGCTACTTCTGGAGTCTCCCTAGGGGAGTCAGTCCTTGTCTCGAGAGCGGGCATGCAAGTCCGATTTCCTCCCGAGCTGTAGCAGCAGTGTCATGCTTCCCTTTTCGTGGATCAAGGGATTTGTGGCTTTCCCTCTAGACTTTCCCATGACGCTTTCCCACGAGGCTTCCCACAGGGCTTTCCCACGTGCCACTGTGGTGTGAGTCGATCCTCCGCTTTAAAGTCGAGGCAGTGAAGGGAAAACAGGTTTCCCTGGAATTGGACTGAGACATCTTGGGGACTCTGGGAATGGTGGCACGACCCTGGATTTCCTCTCGCCTTTCTGTGGAGAGCGCCTCCTCCTGAGATGCGACGGGAACGCCGGGAATTCTTTGCCGACCACGAAAGGAAAGGATCCCTCCTCTCGAGCTAGGAGGCGAAACTCGGCCCCTCTGGATGTGGCGGACTATCGTGCTTCTCTTGAGTGGAGACGGGTATGTCGGGGAACTTCTTGAGTTGCAGCAAGGCTGTGAAGGACCCTTTGGAAGTTCCAGAGCATTAGGGGTATAGCTTCCAGTCGCCTCAGCGGAAAATGGCCTCATTCTCGCCTGGTGAAGGGGAACAAACTTCCTGGATTCTCGAGTTTGCGGCAAGGTTCTTCTCATTGTTACCGGAACGGGGGGGACCAACAGGAACCCCTGGTGGGCCTTCAGCGAAAGGGCAGCTTCCCCTATGCGAAGTTGCTTCGGAGCCCGTTTCGATTTCTCTCCCGTCGAATCGGGGCCTAAAAGAACCTTGTGTGGAGGTCAGTTTGCCGGAACCTTGAAGGTCCTCTTGCATTGTGAAACCATGAATTCTTGGGTAACTTTCTGGAGAGTTTTCCCCAGGGGAGTAAGTTTTCCTTCGTCTCGATGTGGGGGCATAGCACCTTGCGCTTTTCCTTCCTAGCTTGTAAGCAAGCAGTGTTCATGCTTCCAGTTGCCTGGGATTCAAAGGATCAGTGGGTTTTCCCTCGAAGGCTTTTCCACGAGGTTTTCCCTCCAGGGCTTCCCACGGAGGCTTCTTCCCACAGGCTTCCCCCACCGTTTCGCCATAACCGTGGGTGAAGCGATCCTCGGCTTTTGCACAAGTCGAAGCAAGTGCAGGGGAAAAAAAGTTTTTCCCTTTATAAATGGACTGAGGAACAATCCAAAGCGGCCCTGAAATGTGGGGGCGGAAACCCTGGAAGTTGCTCTTCGACTTGTCCTGTGGTGAAGAAAGCCTTCCTTCGAGATGCAACGGTGGAACGCCGGAAATTCTTTTCCGATCACGGTGGGAAAAGGATCCCTCTTCTCCGAAAAGCTATGGAAGCGGGGAAACGGGTTCCTCTGGGGATGGTTGGGCGTTTTTCTGGTGCTTCCTTCTCCGAGTGGAGAAGGTATGTCGGGAAAACTTCTTGAGGTGCAAGCAAAAGGGTGTTAAGGACCCCTTTGGAAGTTCCCGGATGTTTTAGAGTGATTTTAGCCTCGAGCGGCCTTCAAGCCGAAAATATGGGCTTTCATTTCTCGCCTGGAGGGACAAAAAAACTCTGGATTCTTCGGATTGCGGCAGTTTGCTCGGACGTTACTGACGGGACCTCAGGGAACCCCGCTTCTGTTGGCATCAAGAAAGGGCGAGGTCCCATTTGCGAATGCTCGGGGCTCTCGGATTCTTTCTTTTTCCCGCAAATGCCGGGCCTATAGCTTGTTGTGGAAGCGGTTGCCGGGGAAACGTTGAGGATTTCCTCTCAGTTTTTGGCAAAAAACATCCGATTCTTGGGGAACTTTTCTGAGTTCTTCCCCAAGGGGGAAGTCAAGTTTCCTGTCTCGAAGTGGGGAATTGGCACGTGGCGGCTTTTTTCTTCCGAGGTAGCAGCAAATTGTTCACGTCCCCCTAACGCAATGGATTCAAAAGGATCTTTGTGGCTTTCCCCCTCAGGCTTTTTCAAACCCACGAAGGCTTCCCACGAGCTTTTCCGCAGGGGCTGTCCAACCTGCCCAAAATTCGCGTGTGAATCGATCCTCGGTTTGGAATGTCGAGGCATGCAGAAAAACAGGTTTCCCTGAATGGGACTGAAGGACTTTCTTTGGGACTTCTGGGAAATGGGGGCACGACCCGGATTTTCCTCTCGCCCCTTTTCCTGTGGAGCCCTTCCTCGAGTGCGAACAACGCCGGAAATCTTGCCCGGACCCGAAAAAAGGAAAAGATCCCTTTTCCTTCGGAGCCTTAGGAGGTGAAACGGGGTTCCTTTTGTTGGCAGTATTCGTGCTTCTCTCGAAGTGGAGAGTATTTTGTTGGGAACTTCTTGAGTTGCACGGAAAGTTGGAAAGGACCTTGGAAGTTTTCCAAAGATTAGTTATGCTCGAGGAACGCCTCAGCAATGGGCCTCATTCTCGCCTGGAGGGAGAACTCCTGATTTTCTCGAGGTGGCGCTTCTAAGATACTAGGGACCTTTCAGGGACCCGCTTCTGGTGCCTCCAGGAAAGCCAGTCCCAGCGAGTTTGCTCCTGGGGCCTCTCGGGATTTTCCTTCTCTAGATGCCGGCCTAAGACCTTTGAGTCGTGCGAAAACCTATGATTTCCTCCCTCCATTGCTGAAACATGGAATTTTTCTTGGGGGTAACTTCTGGGAGTTTCTCCCCCAGGACAAGTTCCCAAAGTCTGCTAATCGAATTGGGCATGCACCGTGAACTTTTCCCGATTTAGAAAAAATTTGTCACGTTTACTTTTCCGTAATCAGGATTCGGTTGCTTTTCCTTCCGGGGCGCTTTTCCAGGGAAAGCATGTAGATATCTCCACAGAGGTACCCACCGTTAGCAACCTCCATTTCGGTTGCTGAGACGTATTCTTCCTTCGCACCCCATTTTGTAGGAAAAATAATCCGAAATAGATTGGAGGGTCTATTTGCACGGTAACCATTATCCATACAGATATCTGTCCACAGAAATGCATAGAGACATTCACTCACATTTGTGT